>NC_072797.1:132597500-132692500 GCF_028583425.1 Eublepharis macularius
TTCGACAATATAATTCTGCATAGGATTGTACCGTTAAAGACAGGAAGGGTACAATCCTTTAATGTTTACCATTGAACGTGGTGGGACTTGCTTCTGAGTAGACATGCATAGGATTGTGTAGTCACTGATTCATTGTGTTCAGCAATTCTAACTTCCTTACGCCTAACCTGGAAATAGTCTCCGTGAGAAAGGCGGGTTATAAATGACAGCAAGCAAGCAAGGAAAGAAAGAAAGAAAAAAGAAAGAAAAAGAAAGAAAGAAAAGAAAGAAAGGAAAGAAAGAAAGAAAGAAAAAGAAAAAGAAATGGATCAAAAGCGTTAATTCCTCTATCACTTCATTGATTAAACGTTGCTACTCTGCTTTTCCTCAACAAGGAAGTTTTGTATGTAGTTCATGGTTCTTCCACTGGGCAAGTGTGAGCAGAGTTTCAGCCTGCAGAGTGGAGTTGGGAATAATTATCAAAGCTATTTCGAGGGTGAGGTACTTAAAAGATACGGATCACTTTCCTTAAAAGCTTGGTAAACCTCGGTTATAACTACTGCTAGTAGCAATAACTATAGTAGTACTTACGGTGGTTACGGGCGGCTGTTAGCAGTATTTATAGATACTGGTCATGTTCCCTTATCTCCAGCAGTCCTAATACTAGCTCTTGTGTTAAAAGGAAAAATCCCCAAAGTTTTTTAATATATTGTCGAAGAAAGAAAGAAAAAGAAATTGATCAAAAGAGTTAATTCCTCTATCACTTTATTGATTAAACACTGCTACTCTGCTTTTCCTCAACAAGGGAGTATCTCTTTTTTAAATCGATTGTATTTATCACCTTATTTTATTCCATCAAGGAACGTAAGCCAGTTCATGCAGGATTCCCAGGAATTCTCCTGCCCTATCCATTTACTACTAGAGAGCCAGTCTGAGAGACTCAAGTTCAGATACCCCCCACCACCATGGAAGAATGGCTAGGTGGCTTTCGGCCAGTCACACATTCTCAGGCGAACCCACCTCACAGGTTTGTTGTGAGGATAAAAAGGAGGAGAGGTGGACAATGTAAGCTGTTTTGGGTCCCCATTGGAGAGGAAGCTTGGGTGTAAATGAAATAAATAGTAACTGGATAATTAATGGGAAGACAAGATTCTCTGGAAAAGTCAATAATACTAGGAAAAGTGGAAGGCAATAGGAAGAGAAGATCTAAAAAGAGATGGTTGGACTCAATCAAAGCCACGTTCTCCAGTTTGCAGGATCTGAGCAAGTCTGTTAATGATGGGACGTTTTGGAGGTCTTCCCTTCATAGGGTCGCCATAGGTCAGAGGCAACTTGACAGCACATAACACACATGCACAACGAGATAAGTAACTACAAAACACATATATGGGAATAAAGAACAACAACAGTCCTCAGCAGTATGTAACATTTTGATTTGCTCTGAGTGCTCCCCATAAACTATCTCAATATTCTTGACATCAGAGCTGTGGAGCAAGTCAGTGTTAGAATCTCCATACTATACCGGGGGGGGGGGTGCTGATGCCTAGGCTACCAAGTGCGTTCAGGGCAGGGGAGACATAGGACCTGTGGACTTCCTAGCTCACAGCTGGGTTTCAGCCGGTAGGTCATTACACAAGCTCTCTAAAATTAGATTTACTCTGGCTGCTCAGGGACAAGAAATAGAAGTGCCATAAACAGGAAACTGCTGTGTCAATGGTGTGCAAGAAGGACCTTAATAAGCACCGTAAAAGCTGACCTGGGATAAAAATAAAGTCAGTGATCAGAAGTAAAGAACAGCAAGTGTTCACAGACGTGCGGGGGGGGGGGGTGGATCAAAGAATCCATCCTCGTATTTTCATTTGAAGAAAAGTAACGATCTTTGATCTTTTAATTTTACAGAAAGGGGACCATGAGGAGAACGTTCCCAGTTCAAATCTCACTTCAACCATCACTTCACTCACCAAGCAAGACTCTCTTCAACAGCACACCCCTTTTTCTAGGTCTCCAATGGATAGACTACTGATCTACTGTGCAGTGCTGTTATATAGTGTGTGTGTGTGTAGTGCCCTCAAGTCATAGCTGACTTATGGCAACCCCTGGTGGGTCTGCCTCTGCAGCCCTAGTCTTCATTGGAGGTCTCCTGTCCAGGGCTTTTTTTCTGGGAAAAGAGGTGGTGGGACTCAGTGGTGGAACTCAAGACCGCACAATGACGTCAATTTGGGTCAGCTGGAACAAGGGAGGAGTTTTTTAATGTTTAAATGGCCCTTGGCGAAAATGGTCACATGGCTGGTGGCCCCGCCCCCTGATCTCCAGACAGAAGGGAGTTTAGATTGCTCTCTGTGCCGCTCAGTGGCACGGAGGGCAATGTCAACTCCCCTCTGTCTGGAGATCAGGGGGCGGGGCCACCGGCCATGTGACCATTTTTAAGAGGTGTTGGAACTCCGTTCCACCGTGTTCCCGCTGAAAAAAAGCCCTGCTCTTGTCCAATTACTAAACAATATTGACCCTGCTTAGCTTCTGAGATCTGATGAGATCAGGATCACCCGCTATCCAG
Organism: Eublepharis macularius; assembly: GCF_028583425.1. Lineage (NCBI taxonomy): Eukaryota > Metazoa > Chordata > Lepidosauria > Squamata > Eublepharidae > Eublepharis > Eublepharis macularius. The sequence continues at coordinate 132,600,034 of NC_072797.1, forward strand.
GTCAGGGCACTGTTATATAGACCAGAAAGATAATATACCTCATGGTGCTCTATTAAAGTAAAATAATAGCATATCTGGAGGACAGCTTTCATCATTACATGCTCTGAGGTCATTTAAGGAAGTTCTATGGAAGGATCCCCCTATCAGAGAAATCCATTCAGTAGGAACCTGCCTGAGAGCCCTTCTTTGCAATCATACCTAGTCTTTGAAACTTAGGCTGTTTCCACACTACTCACCTTCAGCCGGAATGCCGCAGAACGTTGTGAACAAAACCTGGAAGATAGCGTTTTCTTGCACGAGTTTTGAGCAATGTCGCACAACACTCGCACGAGAAAACGCTATCTTCTGCGTTTTATTCGCAACGTTCCGAGGCGTTCCGATTGAAGGTGAAGAGTGTGGAACCGGCCTTAGTCCCTCTTCACAGCAAAAGAAGTTTCTTTCTTTCTAGGCCTTTCAGTATCAGCTGAAAACTTTTTAAAAAATTCTGCAAAGCCCTTTTTAGTTAAATTTATTGCCAGTGCTTGTAAGTTTGAAACAGTTGCTATCTATTTTTAATTGTTTTGTATGAGTCTGCCTTGATTTTTTAGAAAGGGCAGGAGTAAAAATACTCAAATGAATTAGTAGATAAATATGTTAATATAAGAGTTTTTTAACAGTTAGGAGAAGTGTACTTGAGATAAATGCAAAGCTTTATTAATTAGGGTTACACTGATACAAAGCAGTGCAAACAAGTTGGTTGCCAAGAACCTTATCACATTCCAGACGGCCAGCAAACAAAACTCAGGGCTATGCACTTGTAGCTGTTGTGGTATTTGCAACAATTCTATTCCTCGATCAATGCCAGCATTTTGGACTGTCCGGAATTAACCACTCTGAAGAACCTACAGTAGACTGGAAGGGCAAAAAAAGGGAAGTTCTGGAAGCAAATTAAGTTAGTGGTTGTGATAACTGCACAGAAGGAAGTCCTTTATTAAACTCTGCAGCTGTTTAAACCTGTGCTGCCTCCTGATTTTTATGACATAGCAGGTATGCACGTAGGTAACTCTTCACTTCATAATGGCTTCTTCTACAAGGGTTGCTAATTCCAGGTTGGGAAATTCCTGGAGATTTTGGATGCGGAGCCTAGGTATAATACCAAAGTTGCCATTTTCTCCAGGGGAATTGATCTTTGGAGATCAGTTGTAATCTTGGGAGATCTCGAGGACATGCATGCTTGCATGCCTGGGTGGTCCCTTGACAAGAGTGGATCCTCAACCACAACCTGCTGATAGCCTTGCAGCCACGAAGTTCAGTATTTTAGGGAATAAATGCTAGAAAAGTACCAAATGGTTCTGCAACCCTGAAGCAAGTGCCAACAGACTTTGTGTACACTACACATCCCCAAGGTTTAGTCCACAAATGACAGGACATTGAGAGGCATGACCAGGGCTTTTTTTCAGCGGGAACAGGGTGGAACAGAGTTCCGGAATCTCTTGAAAATGGTCACATGGCTGGTGGCCCCGCCCCCTGATCTCCAGACAGAGGGGAGTTGAGATTGCCCTCCGTGCCACGGAGATCAGGGGGCGGGGCCACCAGCCATGTGACCATTTTCTCCAAGGGCAACCCACTGAGTTCCACCACCTCTTTTCCCAGAAAAAAATCCCTGGGCATGACTAAAACTGAACTCCTACACCTCCGTAAGCTGCCTATATTTCTTCACTTGAAAAAAATCTGACCCGTTTGGAGGAAGGGGAAGTCTGGGAATTTCACAATTCACAGTCCATTTTCTCCCCTGACAAATTCCACAGATCGGTTAACACATTTTCTGAAACTCTGCCCCTAAACAGCAAACATAAAGTACAATATAATTGTGCTTTAACTTTTCTTCCCCCATGGATCAAGAGCACACCAAACCATACTTTTTGTTTGGTCTGACGAAACAGAAAAAATAGCATGTATTTTTTTTTTACACAATTGTTTAAAAAATACTCAAGAGAGCGAATAAAAGTCGAATGATAAAGTAAAATTGCTCAAATAGCAATCAGTTAAAATGACACATTTTTAACAGACAGAACAGCATCAGAAATGACTACAAATTATATTTGAATTCCATAAGACAAAAAGTAACTGTCGAAGGCTTTCACGGCCGGAGAACGATGGTTGTTGGGGGTTTTCCGGGCTGTATTGCCGTGGTCTTGGCATTGTAGTTCCTGACGTTTCGCCAGCAGCTGTGGCTGGCATCTTCAGAGGTGTAGCACCAAAAGACAGAGATCTCTCAGTGTCACAGTGTGGAAAAGATGTAGGTCATTTGTATCTACTCAGGAGGGGTGGGGTTGAGCTGAGTCATTCTGTAAGAGTTTCCCAGGGTGTGGAATGCTAATGGCAGGAGGCTTCACTGTATCCTGAGAAGGTTCTTTTGCATATGGATTGGTGCTTGATGTGCTAATCTTCTCTGCAGGGCTATTGTCGGGTGTGGAGTGTTTTGTTGGCCTGGTGTTTTTCAGAACTGGAGCCCATGCTCTGTTCATTCTTAAGGTTTCTTCTTTCCTGTTGAAGTTTTGCTTATGCTTGTGAATTTCAATGGCTTCCCTGTGCAGTCTGACAAAGTAGTTGGAAGTGTTGTCCAGTATTTTGGTGTCCTGGAATAAGATACTGTGCCCTGTTTGAGTTAGGCTACAACATAAAATCAATACAACATAAAATCAATAATACAGGACAAGATATAAAATTAAAACTAAATCCAAGCAGCGATGTGTGATGTTAATACACCTCATCAGCAGGGCTTTTTTTCTGGGAAAAGAGGCGGTGGAACTCAGTGGTGGAACTCAGGACCGCACAATGATGTCACTTTGGGGCAGCTGGAACAAGGGGGGAGTTTTTTAAAGTTTAAACCACCCTTGGCGAAAATGGTCACATGGCCGGTGGCCCCGCCCCCTGATCTCCAGACAGAGGGGAGTTGAGATTGCCCTCCGCACCACTGTGCGGAGGGCAATCTAAACTCCCCACTGTCTGGAGATCAGGGGGTGGGGCCACCGGCCATGTGACCATTTTCAAGAGGTGCTGGAACTCTGTTCCACTGCGTTCCCACTGAAAAAAAGCCCTGCTCATCAGAATTCATTAGGGTAAAGAGGGCAGGTTACAGATGTCTCAGTTAACAGTGGACCAAGGCCACAGTAGAGAGGCTGACCAAATAGCTCCTCCAACCTCAACCACTACCATAGGCCTGGTGGAACATCTCCGTCTTACAGGCCTGGCGGAACTGTGACAGACCCTGGTCTAGGCTAGGCGAATGTCCCTTGGGACAGGGACCCCAGAAGGTGTCGGTCAGTCGAACAAAGGGCCTTCTGGGGAACATATGGTGAGAGGCAGTCCCGTAGGTATGTATATATTCACAGATATTTAGGTGACCGATTTAGAACTTGTCTGTTTTGCTATGTTGGAACTGTTTAGCAGTCTTTTGTTCTCTTTATTAATTTGTTTAAAAAATTGCAACCCATTGTGACTGAAAGCCAAGTACAAGCCTCTAAAACACTATCGCACAACATTTCAATACAATGGATCTGGTTTCTGTTATTTCATTACAGGGTTTACAGCTTTTAAAAACTCATTTACATTTTCAGAGCAAATCTAGTCCTCCTAACCCTCCTGTAAAACCAAGTAAAACTTTGGCTCAATAAGGAACATCATGGTTTGCAAGGCCTCGGCAAGGTGGTTAATGACACAGGACATTGTGGAAGTCATAAATTCACAGGGTCACCATAACTCAGAGACAATTTGACAGCACATAACATGCACAATAAATATGAAGCAACTATAAATGAAGTACATATTTTTAAAATATAGCTGAAGATGAGGGGCAGATAAAGGGTAGGTTGGTGAATAGGTGGAAAGAAGGGACGGAAGCAGTAAAAGATGAGGATATGGGGATTGCTAGGAGGCGGGAAAGAGAAAATTGTGCAGTGAGAGGATACAAGGGAAAGTGAGGTACCCTCTGCATAAGGTTGCCAAGTCCTCTTACCCGCCCTGAGGGAGGGAGGGGACCTTGTGCCTTGCCCATGATCCTTTCACGAGCGCACTCCCGGTGCTTGCTTGATGACATCACTTCCAGGAAATGATGTCATCATGCTGGCCATGGGCATGCTCCTGTGCTTTGCATGGGGCTAATTCTGGCCCATTTGGGGCCAAAATTGGCCCCAGCAAAGTGCGGAAGCATGCCCACGGCCAGTGTGATGACACTTCAGGAAGTGACATCATCGTGCCCCCCTCTTGGAGTGCACACACTGCATATGCTCCCAAGGTGCCTGCCAGTGGTGAGTGACCTCTGGAGGGCTTGCCACTTCCCGCTGATCGCCAATGAATTGGCAGGCAATGGGGCAAGCCCCCAGGAGTTTGTCCACCACTGGTGGGCACCCGGGAACCCTACCTCCGCAAATTCTTGCAGGTTCCCCACTGTACAACCAGGCTCAGCTGGCACTGCACGATTTGGTCAGAGTTTTCCTGGGGGAAAACTGCCAGGGGAAGGGAAGGAAGGAAAGCTAAAGCCAGGAGGGCAGATAAAGATAGGTTTGCTGGTGGGTGGTAAGGCAAGAAGGAAGCAGGAAAAGACTATGGGGGCTTTCAGGGAAAGAATGAGGAAATAGTGGGGGAGGGGAAATGAGATCCCCCCCCCCCCACAAGCCCTCGACTCCTCGCATGTCCCCAATGTGGCCCCATATGTAGATACTTAAATCCAGAGAGTGGAGTCATCATGAACAGCCAAGAATGTCTTTCTTCAAACTTGAGGAAATCCCCAGGTTTGCAGACAAATCTAAAACCTTTTTTTTAAATGGAGGGCAATCCGCTCCCCCAAATGATAAAAGAAGAACTTTTAGTTGCAACCAAAACAGCCTTCGTTTCTGCCAGTAAAAGCCGGGGTTGGGGGAGAGCAGGGCACTTTAAAGGGTTATTCGGGCCTTTAAGGGAGGACTAGTTGGGGTCAGGCCCTGCAGCAACCACCCAGCAACTGTCTACCACCCAACTTACAGGATTCACCCTTTCCAGCTGCTTGCTAATGTTAAACTACAGCCGTCCCACAAAACCAGTGTGGTATAGTAGTTAGAGTTTCAGATTAGGATCTGGGAGAACCAGGTTCAAGTCACCAGTCTGCTCACCAGGTGAGCATGTGCTGGTCATATACTCTACCTAACCCACTTCACAAGGTTGTCAGGATAAAATGAAGAAGAGAAGAATGATATAAGCTACATTGGGTTGCCATTGTGGAGAAATGAAGTAAATAATTCATAAATGTAGCTGAAGATAGGGCGCAGATTAAAGGTAGGTTGAGAAGGAGAGGCTGAGAAGAGGAAGAGGCGGGGAAAGGGGAACGGATATGGCAATTGTCCGGACAAGGGAAAGAGGAAATATTGCAGGGAGGGGGGTGCAGGGGGAAATGAGGTGCCCGCCAAAAGTCCCTCCAGGTTCCCCACCATGCAACTGGGCTTGTCCCAGCAGCCAGCACTGAGCATCTGGGCCGTAGTTTTCCCAAGGAGTGTCTGCCAGGGGGAGGGGAAAAGGGAAAGCTGACAGGTTGGCCGGTGGGTGGGTTGTCAGTCCTAGAATTGATTATGTTCTGTTTCAGTATTTTTTCTGCTCTATGGCTGATTCCACACACGTTGGATAATGCACTTTCAATCTTCTTTATAGATCATTGGAACGGATTTTTTTGTGTGCGGAACAAAAAATCCACCTCAACCGATTGATAAAGTGCATTGAAAGTGCATTATCCTACTTGTGCGGAATCTATTGGATTCTTGCTAATGCTGTGTCTTTCAAACTTGTGTCTGTTTATCCTATGCATCTAAGAGAACTGTGATTCTCGAAAGCTTATGCTACAGTGAAGTTGGTTAGTCTTAAAGGTGCTACTGGACTCTTTTCTGTTTATCCCATGACATTGTTTGTGGAAATGTCCTTGATACTGTATTGAAATGTACTTGATTCTGATTGTACTAATCTCATACTGTGTAATCCACCTTGAGTCTCAGTGAGAAAGGCGGATATAAATGACATAAAATAAATGAAGGAAGGAAGGACAGAAGGAAGCAGGAAAAGGGAATAGCTTATTGGAGCTTTCAGAGAAGGAAAAGAGGAAATAGTGGGGGGAGAGGAAGTGAAATGCCCCCTTCAAATCCCTGTGGATACCCTACTTGTCAAATACTACCATGCGTGTGATGATTTCAATAATTGATATTTAGCAGCATTTGATCATTGGCATGCAATGCTATTTCATATTTGACTGTAGTAAAATTTAGTATTTGAAAGATCGAAATAGAATTACAAAGCAAATGCCACTGAACTTCATAGTAAAAGTATGCCAAATACAGACTCCAAATATTCAGCAAATATTAAAGCACAGGCATGTGGAAAATATTTGACACCCACATTCACAGGAAAAAACTGGGGATGGAAACGAATTGCAGCTTCAAATCATCATGAAGAAAGGGCTGTTGAAAATGGAGTCATTTGGTGGATGAGGTCAAAGATGATGGTTCAAGGGAGCAGGCATACATGCAGAGTCGAATGAAAACAGACTGCTATATAGTCAGGGCTTTTTTCTGGGAAAAGAGGTGGTGGAACTCAGTGGGTTGCCCTCGGAGAAAGTGGTCACATGTCTGGTGGCCCCGCCCCCTGATCTCCAGACAGAGGGGAGTTGAGATTGCCCTCCGCGCCGTTGTCTGGAGATCAGGGGGCGGGGCCACCAGCCATGTGACCGTTTTCAAGAGGTTCCGGAACTCCGTTCCACCGCGTTCCAGCTGGGGAAAAGCCCTGTATATAGTTAAGACCAAAAACTATGGCTTTGGCTGGACAAATAGGGTAGCCGCTTCTGAATTGGGAAATTCCTGGATATCTGGGGATAGAACCATGGGAGGGTAGTAGTATCTAGGGAGGGAAGAGACTTCAGTGGGGCCTAACTCCATTCAGTCCACCCTCCAAGGCAGCTATTTTCTCCAGGGGAACTGATCTCTATAATCTGGAGATCGGTTGTAATTCTGGGAGATCTCCAGCCCCACATGGAGGCTGGCAATGCTACTGGACAAAGTCTTGGGCCTGATCTGGAAGTGTCCCAACACCAGGTCAGGGAGAAACCAACAGACTCTTAGGATGGGGAGCCGTGCTAGAGCCTGAAAATAGTAGTGGCTGTTTTCACACTCTTTAACATCACACAAAACTCCCTGAACGAGGGCGTCTTCATGGCACGATTTCTGACATCATCGCACCACAAAAACGGAGTCATGACGAGGTGACATCAGAAATCGTGCCATGAAGTTGCCCTCGTTCGGCGAGTTTGATGCGATGTTAAAGAGTGTGATAACGGCCAATATTGCTCTGTGCTCTCTCTACTCTGCAGTCGTGAATGGCAGCAACAGACACATGAGATCAAAGCTGGATTTATGTACAAACTAAGTAAACTCAGTTGCAGGGTGTCTGATTAAGAGGGGCCTCTAAATAAAAAAATACTAAAAATGACTAAATTGCCATTTTTGGTAATGCTGTAGGTCTCTTAAGCTTTAGGGCCCCAGCATGTCTTAATTTGTCCTTGGATGTGACGATTACTCACTCATGTCCCAGCTGCTCCTGACAGACTGTGTATACGTAAGTAAGTACGTGTTGGGTGTATGTGCTATCCACAGATTGCTTTGTTTGTACAATGCGTGTGTGAAGACTTGATGCCCTTCATTGTAGATATGAGATCTCCACATTGAAAGGAGAGGGACACTGGATGCGTCTGCACAAACCCTCCTGGATCTTTGGAGAAAGTTACCCCCCAAAAGGAACGGCGTGACAGAACCTTGCATTGACATGTAGAGCCTTGGGTTTTCGGGATGTGTCTGACTTAAGAGGATCAATGCCCTGCCACCCCCTAAGAAACTTTGCTCAAACATTCCACCCATGAGAATCGAATGGAGGTCAGAAACTCTGCACCAAGATAATGACCTAATTCTCAGAATGCTTGCCTGTTGCAAAGCTCTCGCTGAAGGTCAAAGGGGCATGCGTGAGTCACAGCTTTGAGGACTGGATTGGGTAATTTTTTAACACCTTTCCCACAACACAAGTAGCACATAATGAATCCCCAGCACTGGCCTCATCCATTCCACTGTGTAGTTCACGTCCAGCCCTGTTTCTAAGTGTATTCAGTTGCAGAGAAATAGTTAACCGTAAGGTCATTCGTATTATCATTACTAGCAGGGCTTTTTTTCTGGGGAAAGAGGTGGTGGAACTCAGTGGGTTGCCCTTGGAGAAAATGGCCACATGGCTGGTGGCCCCGCCCCCTGATCTCCAGACAGAGGGGAGTTTAGATAGAGCGGCGCGGAGGGCCATCTCAACTCCCCTCTGTCTGGAGATCAGGGGGCGGGGCCACCAGCCATGTGTCCATTTTCAAGAGGTTCCGGAACTCTGTTCCCCCACGTTCCCCCTGAAAAATGTCCTGATTACTAGGAAAGAGATCGACAATTGTGGCGAATAAGGGCAGAGAGCCCTTCTTCTTTAAGATTCAGAATCATTGGGTAATTGCTTTACAAATACTAACAGATGTAAGTTTTTTTACAATGCCACAATTACACACTAGCTTTGTTCTACTGGATATAAGCAGTCACCCCAAACCCCTGAATTCTGCACCAGGAAAATCATATTAAGAAGAAAAAAAATCAAATTCAGTGCTGGGAAAAGCAGTCAAAGAGATGCAAAAGAAATTTTCTACAAATAAATCACGCAGAATTGTCTAGTTTTGTACATTTTGAAAAAAAATGTTCAGATCTTTTAAAAGAACACAAATTAAGGATATACACTGAGTCTTTGACATTAAACTATCACTGCACTTAGCCATGGTAACCTATAAAGAAAGGAATGTCTACGTGCAATCCAGTTTTGTTCAAATCCAATCTCACTTGACTGAGAGATCAATTGAAATGGTGTGCCAAGCCATGTTTTGTATTAACCATAATAATACAGAACCTATAAAATGTTGTGTGGAGCAGAGTTGCCATAGCGGCTCATATAGACATATGTGGTCCTTCTAAAATTCAGATCTTTGGGGATCTTTGGGAATTTGCATCCAGCTCTCCGAGATCTTAGTGTAATACTTTAACCACAACACCAAGCTAAAATATCACATTTACTAAAAGTGGCATGCCCTGTCCTGGATGCCCCTGGTGAGCCTGATCTCATCAGATCTCAGAAGCTAAGCAGAGTCGTCCTTGGTTAGTAATTGGATGGGAGACCTCCAACGAAGACCAGGGTTGCAGAGGCAGGCAATGGCACACCACCTCTGTTAGTCTCTTGCCATGAAAATCCCACCAGGGGTTGCCATCAGTTAGCTATGACTTGAGGGCAGGATTTCATTCCATATGATTATTGGCAGCATTTAAAACTCTCATGCTGAAATTGTGTCTATGGCACTGGTACAGACTTGAAGCTTGGGAGCCCCTTGTAGCTATTTGACATGCTACCTGTGGCTTTTCTGAGCCCTGTTCCCCAATGGGGCACTGTCCCATGTGTCAGGAAATTGAGGCTGGAGGGGCTTGGGGTTGGCAGGTAGTTCCCACCTTGAAACAGCCATTGGTAGAAGAATAGGTAAGCAGTGAACGTCCCTGAGGTGCAGGACACATGCTAAGAATGGAAGTAATACAGATCTTTTGGTTTATGGCAGGGCATTTTTTCAGCGGGAACGCGGTGGAACAGAGTTCCAGAACCTCTTGAAAATGGTCACATGGCTGGTGGCCCCGCCCCCTGATCTCCAGACAGAGGGGAGTTTAGATTGAGCGGTGCAGAGGGCAATCTCAACTCCCCTCTGTCTGGAGATCAGGGGGCGGGGCCGCCGGCCATGAGACCATTTTCTCCGAGGGCAACCCACTGAGTTCCACCACCTCTTTTCCCAGAAAAATGCCCTGGTTTATGGTAACTGTGCACATGGCTTTCTGTGAGCCACAGAATGAATACTTCTAGTCTGTGCAGTACTGATGTACTGGTATGATTTATGACATTCAATTGGAACAGCAGTCAAGTTGTTAGCTCTTATTTGCCAGCACGGAGAGTCTTGAGATTGGGCCAGTAGGCAATATTTTGAAAAACATATTACTTGGCAATCGGTGTTTCTTTTCTTTTTTTTAAAGAGAGGAAGCCCAAATTCTTCCAAATTAACATATTCTGGGAAACAGAACATTTGGACTGAGCCAGAGGCATAGTTTACCCACAGTATGTATTCTGGATGCTTACCAAGTTAATTGAAAATGAAGCTGCAAGTTGTGAAACAGCATAATTAGAAAACTGTAGATGGAAACTTGGAATCGGAAGCTTGGAAATCTGTAGGAATGAGAAAGGGAGGGCAGGTTTATAACGGTGACGAGTTCAAATGCACAGTGAAATCATAAACAGAGTTACACCCTTCTAAATCCATTGACTGCCCCAACATGTTTGCAATTAATGTGGATCTTTCCCAAGCCTCAGGCAGTGCTTTTTCAATAAATAAATAAATAAGTAAGTAAGTAATAATAGAGGTGCTATGTAATGTGTTGCATGTAATGTATTCAATTTCATTTCTGCTTGCTTATATGTGTGTGTGTATTTAATATATAATATTTCTAATATATATTATATATGTATATATTTCTAATATATATATTAGAATATATATATATACATACATATATATATATAAATAAAAGCTTTTGAGAACCTCAGTTCCCTTTATCTGACGAAGAGAGCTGTGGTTCTTGAAAGCTTATGCTACAATTAAGTTGGTTAGTCTTAAAAGTGCTACTGGACTCTTTATTATTTCATCTGCAGTCTTCCTTGGTGGCTGCCCATCCAAGTACTAACCCTGCTTAACTTCTGAGATCTGATGAGATTGGTCTATACCATGCTGCCTTCCCTCCCCAATATAATATAATATAATATAATATAATATAATATAATATAATATAATATAATATAATATAATATAATATAATTGTATTAACATATATATTAAATGCAGGGCTTTGAATCAAGAAGCAGGGGCACTGGATGGATGAATGGAGTCTGATATGATTGGCCTGTAGTTGTACCCTGGGAGGAGGTGTAAACTACAGTTTTTAGTCAGAGAGCTGAGGGAAAATGTTTTCTGACAGTTTTTGAATGTTTCATAGAAAAAATACTGGCTAAGTCAGGCAAACTATGTGAATGTCAGAAAGCCTAATTCTGTCTAACAGTGCAGTCCTATGGGGGCGGGGGACCGAAAGTGCTTTGGGAGCCAACTAGGAGGTACAATGGCAACTTAGATTATGTCATCGTAAACCCATGTACAAAATCGAATTATTCAATAAGTCTTTTTACTCAGATAGGAGGGCTGTATTGTAGGGAGCGTGTCTCAGATGTTTCTCTAATGAGTTAGGGACCATACACTTCACCACTATGTTGCCTTACGTACTATCTGTTGCTTTAAATATGTGCTCCTATATACTATCTGAGCTTCATGTCAGTCCTAGAACTAATTATGTTCTGTTTCAGCATTTCTTCGGTTCTGTATTGGATCCTTGATAATGCTATGTCTTTGTAAACTTGTATTTATTTACCCTATGACATTGTTTATGGAAGTGTCCTTGACACTGTATGGAAATGTCCTTGATACTGATTGTACTAATCTCACACTATATAATCCGCCTTGAGTCTCAGTGAGAAAGGCAGACTATAAATGACATACGTACATACATACATACATACATACATACATACATGACGGTGCAGCTCCCAGGAGGCAACCTGGGTCCAGACATCCCCTCTACTTTTGGCAGTTCAATAAAATTGTACAATTCTCTCCCTGCCTGTTAGCTTGCCATTGGATGACAGTAGCTGTATGCCCTCCCTGACCCACCTGCGTCACCCCTATTTTTTACTTCCCGGCAGGGCTACCTTTCTGCAGATCCCAGAAGATGGTCCCTGGCTCGGGGCTGCTAAGGATAAGTTGGCCCTGGAAGATGCTCTTGGTGCCTCTGGATATCTGTTTTGTTCTGCTGCAAGACGGGGCCAATGATACCTTGGAGGCTGCAGCCCCGCTCAGCTTTCCCCCACTTCCCCCTCAGACACACTGTTGGGAACAGGGTGGGACTGGCATTGTTTTGTGTGTGTGTGTGCTGGGGGGGCTAGGGAGGTCTCACACTCTCCCACAGCACTGCCGGCATCAGGTAAGCCAGGCAGATGGGTAGCAGGAGGGGGGTAGGTTGATATGAGGATATGGGGAGGGGAGATTGTAGAGCAGGCATTGCAAGTCACTTGCGATGTCAGAGTGGGCGTGATCTGGGCATGTCCCGAGACAATGTCCCATAAGCAACTCAGCTAGGCAGGACCCAGTTGCAACACAGGGTATAACATGATGTGCCAACAGGAATCTTGTCTGTCTTGTTGCTCAGTCCCCCCAAATTATTCTTTTCAGTACATCTTTTGTGGTCTGCATCATCCGCTCTACTTTCCCATTCACGTGGGGTCTATGTGGTGCCGCTGTGATGGTTCTCATGAGATTGTTATTGGCAAAGTCTTGGAAAACTGCAGAGGTGAAAGCTGTGCCATTGTTTGACACTGTTATGCTGGCAAGCCAGCCTGCCTGCCATAACTGTGAATGTCTGTCTCCTAAGGGGGATGGGCTTTCTTCCGGCTGTGTAGCTTTCTTCTTTCACTGTATCTTGGATACGCTTTGCTGAGAGGTGTTATCAGTACATCTGGGAACATCTGGGAAACAACCTTGGGAAATTCAGCTGTGCAGCTCTTTCAGGACTTTCACTGACTTCAACTGACTCTTGTTTGTGCTGGGGGGAGGGGACCTCTCCTCCATAGTTAAACATACAGTTGGGGAGGGGGGGAGGGTTTTGGCCCCACTTGACGTCCCATACATGTTTTTGGCAAGCTTCCGAAGGGAAACAGCTCCCCGCCCTTCCATCTCATGTAGGGATCGTGGTCCCACAGCCATCTTACTCCCAACACCAGAGGGAACTTGGTGGCTGGGCTGACCACAAAAGTCCATTCCTCCCAATGTCCCCCCATTCCCACTGGGGTGGTCTTGGTTTTGTAATTAGAGGGGATCCCCTTCATCATTGTCCCATCCATCTGTTCAAACACCAGAGGCTCAGGTAGCTTTGCCAACTCCAGGCCCAACCCCGTCATGAGCACAGGGACAATCAAGTCTCTGCTGCATCCCAAGTCAATCAAGGAACCTTGATGTTCGTCCCTCTCCAGGGGTTTAACGAAGTGACCACTAAGAAAAACAACACTCTCTTAGGTCTCACCTTCTGCGGCACTAGGACTTCTGCAACCCACCGGCTGGTGCCCTTCACAGCAGGTCTCCACCGTTTCTCATTGGCAATTTCAGCTCCTCTTTGTTGTCCGACGAGATCTTCACTCGCAGTATCCCTTCCCTCCTCTGGCGCTGCAGCCGCCGCTGCAGCTTCATTCCTGGAATTAAGTCAGGGCTGCTCCTTCGAGAGCCTTTCTGGTAGCCTCCTCAGCTTCAGCTCCATCTCTGGGTGGCTCCTACCTTCACCCAGACACTCGGCGGCAAAGTGGCCCGCTTCCCCGCATCTCAAGCACAGCCCTTGTCTCATTCTCCAATCTCTCTCACTCAAGGGAATGTTGGCTTGTGGCCTCCCTGGTTCCCGGGGTTGGGTGTCCACAAATCCTTTCCACTGACCGGTCTGATGCTGCAACTTCAGCAACTTCATTATTTGCTCCCGATTTTTCATCTCGCAAACCAGTTGGATCCAGCCCAGGAGGGTTCAAGGGTCATCTTGCACCATCACTTTGGCCACCAGATCAGAGTTCAGGCAGGCTCTGAAAAACTCTTATCTTCACTCCTTCCATCCAGTCCCTCAGTTTAGCCGCATACTCTCAGAATTCTGCTGCATACTCTTGGACCGGACGGTTGCCCTGCCTTATCCACTTCAGGTTCTTGCCCTCCCCTCCTCGAGAGGGTCCTCGTACTGCTCTTTAAATGCCTGGATGAACACATCCACACTCCCCAGTTCTGGGGCTTGCATTGAGTATAAAGTCACATACCATTTAGCTGCTGAGCCAAGACCTGATGTAGCTTACTTGGCTCAGTTCATCTGGGAAAGTGTGGCTCCATTCTCTTAGGAACTCCCCCACTTGCACCAAGAAATAGCCCAATTCCTCGAGGTCTCCATTAAAGTGGGCTTCTAGTTTATGCCAAGGCAGGGGCAGTGGGTTCCAGTCCCATGGGACCCTCGCTCCTCTCGTGCGTGGTCTTGTGGCCCCCTTGGGGGACCGGTGGTGCTGGGCCTGCTGGGAGACGAGGTGGTGCTGGGCCTGCTGGGAGGGCAGGTGCAACTGGACCGGGAGGCAATCCCCCCGGAGCCCTCCTTGGTTGAGAGGCCTCACTGGTGCCTCCCTCCACCTCCGCAGGCCCGCGTCTAAGTACAGTTCACGCATTCCATCCATAATTTCCAGCACCGTTTCCCTGACCTCCTCCATCTCCTTGCGCATCAGCTGTAGGTCAGACACTCCAGTCTGATCTTGGGGCTCTTCATCCTCATTATCTGCACCCATGCCCTGGTCCTCCATCGTGGCAAAGTCTCCTTCCTTGATGTCCTTGGTTTGGGTCCCCCGAAGAGTTGCCAATCCAAATAGTTGCTCCTCATCCTCCAGGTCCCCTCCTGGATCCTCTGGAGCTCCCGTTCCTCCTCCCAAGCTGGATTGGAACAAGTGTGCTTGCCACCGCTCCCTCTGGTCCTTCATCCTTCCGTATGAAGGATGTGACCTCCATCCTTGGGGTGCTATACCCAACCAGTTCAGAAACCTGGCTCCTCTCTTGGGCATCACCCCAGCCCCACGCTCCGAGCTAGTCCCAAGCTTCGGCAGTTCCGCAGGGTCTTGAGAAAGGTCCTCGGGGTTCACAGGAGAGCCATTATCCCCTCCAGCTGCCATGCTGCACGTAGGGAATCTTGGTTTCGAAGACTGAAGTGATTCCAGGCAAAATGTCAGGCCTGGGCCTATTCCAGACAGCCCTCCCCATGCCGAAACATCGCGCGTCATCGTGCGGAAAACGTGAAATATCGCATTTTCTCGCGCGAGTTTTGCGCGACGTCACGCGTCATCGCACAAGAAAACGCGATATTTTGCATTTTCCGCATGACAACGTGCAACGTTTCAGCATGGGGAGGGCTGTCTGGAATCGGCCCTGGCTAGGGGATTCTCTCAGACTCTCCACTTCATCAAACATGGTTGTATGAGTTAAACGACTTTATTTAGATAAAACTCCCTAGAAGTGCACTGATACATAGTAATTGCCTGGAATGCTGAAGCAAAGTCTCCCCCGAGAGGTTATACCTCCAGTCCCCTCCCCGCAGTGCAAACAAGAGTCAGTTGAAGTCAGCGAAAGTCCTGAAAGAGATGCAAAGCTGAATTTCCCAAGGTCGGTTCCCAGATGTATTTATTTATTTATTGCACTTCTAGACCGCCCTTCCCGTCAGATGGGCTCAGGGTGGTGTGACAACACACAATTTGCAACATACAGTCTGAAAACAGTAAAAACATTATAAATAAACATTAAAACACTATTCCATACAATAAAAATTTCTCAGTTGGCAGATATAGATATTAAAATACAGCTTTTTAGGCGCAGGGCTTGGCTCTTACATCATGCCCTGCATCACACTTATGAGCTCCTGCATGGGTGGTGGACGGTCTTCAGTGGTATGGCCGGCGAGAGGACAGCCTAGCCCCCACCAAATGCCTGGAGGAACATCTCCATCTTGCAGGCTTGGCGGATAGATAACAAGTCCCGCTGGGCCCTAGTTTCCTTAGACAGAGAGTTCCACCAGGTCGGAGCCAGGACTGAAAAGGCCCTGGCTTTGGTAGAGGCCAGGCAGACCTCCGTGGGGCCAGGGACCATCAGCAAGTGCTTCTGGGCTGATCGAAGTGACCTCCAGGGAACATATGGGGAGAGGCGGTCCCGAAGGTATGCTGGACCCAGTCCACATAGGGCTTTATAGGTCAGCACCAGAACCTTGAACTGGACCCGGTACTCAACTGGTAACCAGTGCAGCTGACGGAGGATAGGTGTTATATGTGCCATGATTGGAGCTCTGGCAACCACTCGTGCAGTTTCCGGATCAAGCCCAAGGGAAGCTCTGCGTAGAGCGAGTTACAGTAGTCTAATCTAATGTACTGATAACACCTGTCAGCAAAGCCTGCCTGACAGGTACTCCATGAGTTGCAACAAGTTGATAGACAACTGTGATGGCAGCATTTGAGGTTATGACTGGGATGATGGCTACTTGAAGCCATTTTGAAAATGAATCTACAATAACTAAGAAAGTTTTGCCCTGGAAAGGGCCAGCAAAGTCTATGTGGAGATATGTCACTCCCCAATACTGGAGCTTTTGGTGGATTGTGGTGGGTAGCTTGACATATGTTGCATTCACTCCAAACCCTTTCAATGTCAATGTCTAGTCCAGGCCACCACAGATAACTTCTGGCCAGTGCTTTCATCTATGCCATGCAAGAGTGTGCTGCATATGTAGAGTTCTCAGGATGACTCGGCGTCCTGCTTCTGGAAGGACAACCTGTTCCCCCATAATAAACAACCCTATGAGCAGACAATTAGTTCCGACAAGATGAAAACGGCCTGAATACTTCAGCCAGTATTTTTGTGGGACAGCCCCTCCACACCCAGTTGAGAACATGTGCCAAGATGGGATCTTTTGATGCCATCTTAGCAATCTGTGCAACTTGAAGAGGGGGCTCTGCCATTGACTCCAGCACAAAGACTTCCATTGGTAGAAAAATGGCACAGTCAAGTATCTACAATGTTAGATGGCTTAAAGGATCCACATTTGTAATTTCTTTCCCTGGCCTGTATGTGAGTTGGTAATCGTATGCATTCGGCATAATTCTCCAGCATTGCATACAGGGAGACGCTGATTCTGCACACGTTGGATAATGCACTTTCAATGCACTTTATCAATCGTTTGAGGTGGATTTTTTTGTTCTGCACACAAAAAAAATCCATTTCAAATGATCTATAAAGAGGATTGGAAGTGCATTATCCGAAGTGTGCGGAATCACTCAAAATGAGAGGCATTGGTTTGTCTTTAGTGAAAATTCCAAGATGTGGTTTGTGGACTATTTGAATTACAAAAGAACAACCATACACATAATTGTGATTTTTTAAAAACTCCT
Source organism: Eublepharis macularius (assembly GCF_028583425.1). Taxonomy (NCBI): domain Eukaryota; kingdom Metazoa; phylum Chordata; class Lepidosauria; order Squamata; family Eublepharidae; genus Eublepharis; species Eublepharis macularius. The sequence goes on from NC_072797.1 coordinate 132,617,212, forward strand.
GCCACAATAGCCAAAGCTTCTTTATCAATTTGAGCATAGCTCCTTTCAGCTGAGGTCATTGTCCTACAATAAAGAACTGTTAGTGCTTCTGTACCATCTGGTAGTATGTGACTGAGGACAGCCCCAGCCACAAATGGGAAAGCATCACATGTAATGGACAGAGGTCTCTTTTCATCACAGTGAACAAGTACAGAGTTGAAGGTCAGTAGCTTCTTTATAGCCAGAAATGCTTCCTTATGCACTGGGCAGGGGGTTGGACTAGATGGTCTGTATGGCCCCTTCCAACTCTATGATTCTATGATTCTATGTTTGTGAGTCCACTCCTACTGAGCACTTTTATTGAACAGGCGGTGAAGGGCTTCTGCAGTAATGGCTTCGTTTTTTAAGAAAGTGTGATATAAATTTAGGAGTCCCAGAAATGCCTGAAGATCTTGCCTGCATTTTGGTCTAAATGTCATGTCTGAGCCCCATCCATGCCAATGCTAATACTGAACCAATGTTTCATACTGTAACTTGATGTCCTATGTCCAATGCCGTAACTGTTTTTTTCACAAGCTTCTTGCAGGTGCTTATCTAATGTGTGTGTTAAGAGGAAGGGTTTTCCCAAGAATTACTATTCCTGTCAATCTTGCACTTACTGCTTAGCTGTTTACCTTGCTTCTGAGTAATCCTATGGACATATATATGGAAATGATTCGATTTCTGAATAAAACCATTTAACCAAGAGCCTGGACTTCTTGTTGCCATAGTACAGGGATCTGTCTGCCATATCCTGCCATCCATAACCTTATCCTATGTAGGGTGGGTACCAGCTGCATCCATCTGGTATCGCAGGAAGGTGACGCTGGAAACTCCAGGCTGGCATTTTTCTTTCTTAACTGTGATGCCAGAAAGATCAAACTTCTGCTGAACTTTCTGGAGTCAATCCATGAGTTGCTCCTTAGAGGAGCCATCATTAACACATCACCAAGGTAAGGCTGTGATTCTGAAGACTTTGACCTTGATTGCATTCCATTCCCAAGAGTATGTCAGATATATGGCTCCAGCTTCTCAAACGTTTGTATAATTCATTTGTCACTCAATGTCTTGTCAGATATCATGAATTCTGGGAAATGCATCCTTTTGCATCACTCTGATAGGGTGTTTGTGGATGTTTGCACTAACCTTTGAGCTTTTATTCTGTAAATAATTAGTGTTAAGGTATATAAAGACCTTAAATGTAATTGGTCCTTACACATTTCTGCCTGAAATGGTGGTATGTGTATCTCTGGCAAAATCAAAACGTACCATCCTCACAGAAAGAGCTAATCAACAATTTATTAACCATTGCTAAATCCTCAATAGCCTACTTTTGGAAGAAACAAACACCACCATCAATTTCTCACTGGTTCTCTAAAGTATGGGACCAACTTATCATAGACAAAATAACAGAAAATTTAGCCAACACCTCATCTTTGTCTAATTTCTATGAAAAATGGTGGCATTTTCTAGATTTTATAGATAGGACAGAAGCACACCCTCCAAACCATTTATATCAAAAAACTTTGGATAGTTAGTTCTACAAGCAAATTTATATTAAAAGCATTTTATACATTATTTCTAGTTGTAAAGGTTAAAAACTACGGTATTTTGCTGTTAAAGCATATTTGTAAGCAACTTTCTTGTTATTCCACAACACTACCTTCTGTATTCACTGTTTAACATTTAATATTTTTTGTTTATTATTATTTTAAATAAATAAAAATTTTATTAAAAAAAGAAATGATGGTATGTGTCATGGGGTTATTTAATAAATAAGAAACCTATATTTGTTTGAAGATCGTTGCTTTTGGTGTCTTGATTATGTGTGAAGTTATTTGGCTGATAGAAGGGGTTTAAGTTGAAATGCAGAATACTTTAAATAAATCCCCTTTCAATGTTTCTGGCAAAGTTCACCTCAAGCATAGCACTGTACTAAGCAATAGATGCTTCTGCTACAGGGACAAACTGTTACAGCTTATGGCTGCTTTCCCCCCAGCCTGTCTCATTTAGCAGAGAAGAGGAATTTATCTCTTGGAGTCATCATGACCAGGACATTAAAGTCAACTACTTGCAGGGCTTTTTTTCAGCTGGAATGCAGTGGAACAGAGTTCAGGCACCTCCTGAAAATGGTCACATGGCTGGTGGCCCCGCCCCCTGATCTCCAGACAGAGGGGAGTTTAGAGTGCCCTTCGCGCCACTCGGCACGGAGGGCAATCTCAACTCCCCTCTGTCTGGAGATCAGGGGGCGGGGCCACCAGCCATGTGAACATTTTCGCCGAGGGCAATTTAAACTTTGAAAAACTCCCCCCTTGTTCCAGCTGACCCAAAGTGACATCATTGTGCAGTCCTGCATGTGGTACCAGGGGCACCACCTCCCACCAGGAGTTGCCCCCTGTGCTGGCAACCCACTGAGTTCCACCACTTCTTTTCCCAGAAAAAAAGCCCTGCCTACTTGTACTATAAACACTTGTATTCAGAGGTCATTTTGTAGAAAAAGAGCTGGAGGAACTCATCAGCATATTTCATTAGCATATGCCACGCCACTGGAGGTGTGTCATTAGCATAACTGATTTGCATATGCCACACCCCCTGACATCGCCTATCCTGGCTGTTTTGGACCCAATCCTAGCCATTCAGGGCTGAAATTGGGCTCAAAATAGCAAAAAGGGGCTGAAAAGGGCCCCAAAATGGTCAGGATCAGGCTGCTGCTGAGCGGGAGAGTGATCCGCCACCTATCAGATGCCCAAACTGGGCTGTTTCAGCCCCAATCCATGCCAAAACGGGCCCCAAATGGCTGAGAGTCTGGTGGGTGGGGCCACCTGTCATGTGACTTCTTTGGGGAACTGCCGGAACTGCGTTCCAGCGCATTCTCCCTCAAAATGAGCCCTGCTTGTATTATAAGAATTGTTTGCATTTCAAGATTATAAAATGTGTGCTCCTTCTGCGTCACCGTGACAACCTTTTCCAGGCAAGTTGTTCTCTTATGGCAAGTGCAAAGAACTACAATTGCAATCTGCCAGGATTGTGCAATGTATGTGTTTGAAAACCCTGTACATAGCTGTGTTACACTTCATCAAAAAGTTGAACGGTTTGTAGAACAAAAATAGCACAAATACTATTCATGGACCTGTCTAGGCAAAAACTTAATGCAGCACTTCTGATGAACTCAGTAGAGTTTAAACATATTCTCATCTTAAGCAGTTGCTTTGTTCAGTCATGATTAATCTGAAATTCCACTATGGAGAATATTTTTATTCTGGCCACAAATTGGGATTTTTATAATAATACTTTGGCTTTATGTAGCCCTTTCTAGTGTTCAAAATATTTCACTTACATTCTCTTGATGCTCCTAATAGCAACTATGTAAGCTAGACAAGCATGATTTTCCCCCATATTGTAGATACAGTAATGAGAAATTGTGGCTTGTTAAATACCACTTTGGGCTCAAGCAAGAGACTCTGCAAGCTCATACCTCAAACTCTTAGGATGAAGAGAGATGGCTCATTTCCATAAAATGCAAGAAGTTGAACAATGAATCAGTAAATGGATCAGTGAGAGCCGGTTTGGTGTAGTGGTTAAGACCGTGGGACTCTAATCTGGAGAACTGGGTTTGATTCCTCACTCCTCCACTTGGAGCCAGCTGGGTGACCTTTGGCTAGTCACAGCTCTCTGGAGCTCTCTCAGCCCAACCCACCTCACAGAGTGATTGTTGTGGGGATAATAACAACATGCTTTGTAAACCGCTCTGAGTGGGTGTTAAGTTGTCCTGAAGGGTGGTATATAAATCAAATATTATGTTATTAATTCCTTCTCATGCCAAGGGTATGCATCAGTCTTCAGTATGACCCTTTGCCTCATGCATCAAACAAGTTAGCCAATATTGTTTTTAAGAAGGCATGCTGATGTACATGTATTCATCCTTTACCTTATTAAAATTTATTGCTTCATATACTGGGAAAAGGATATGAATGTTAGTGATGTCACATGCACAAGTCACAAGTATCTTTTTTTTTCTTTTTGTCTATACTTTTTATTTTCCTAATAAGATTAAAAGCCCAGTAAAAAGGGAAGAGAAATAGAAGAAGTAAAGAAAAAAATATAAAGAGAGAAAAAGTACAAAGATTGAAAATGAAAAATAACAAGTTTCATTTTCCATTTTTCTCTGCAACACCTATCATATTTTAACAAACATTATACTTTTAGTTTTAATACCTCCAAAAATTTTCTTTTTAATACAACCCCGTTCTACTTATTTTCCCCCAATTTATCTTCTTAGTACTCAAAACCACAAATCATCAGTTCATTTTTCCTCCTCTCACACAGGAAGTCAATAAGGAGTTTCCAGTTAACCATAAAAGTAGACAAAGTTTTATCTCTGATCAGGGCTGCAAGTTTACTCATCTCCACCAACTCCGTCATTTTCACAATCCAGTCCTCAACTGAAGGCAACACTGTACTTTTCCATTTTTGCACATCTTTTGCACATCACAAGTATCTTTTATCCATTTCAACCTAAAGTGTGCTGAAAAAAATACAGGAGAGCAAGATTAGATTAATTAGATTAATATACAGAACTTGTTTTTTCCCCCGAGATCCCACAATGAGAGAATAATGTAAGACTTGAGAGCAATAATGCGGCTATGAAACTGCCTCCACTTTGTTTAAAATATTATGTCTGTCTTCATTTCAAGACTTACTGTAACACACACACCAAAAATACATTTTCAATAAGGTTGTATTCAACCACCACACACACTACGAAAGCTCAGTTAGGATGGTAACCATATTCATAATGAATTTGTATAGCGGCATTACAATTTTTAATTAAAGTAACTAAATAAACATTATGTGGCATATACTATAGAAGCAAATGAGCTTTCTCCCTTGGACTGAGCAGTGAAATGGGGGGTAGGGCAGGGATAATGTAGAGAAAGTCCTCTACATTATCTGCATTTGAAAAGAAGTTTGCTTAGAAGGAACGATGTGGATTTCAAGGATTGCAGAAGCAACTGAGGCCCATTTACGTCTCCAGATAAAAAGGGTTAGTGAACTTTGTAGTATGTAACTGTATGAAAGTGTTAGGTCAGCTGGAAGGGAAATATGGGGAAGAAGTGGTTACATGTAATGATCAAGCGTAGTCATCCAGAAGGTCCAAATAAAGAGGAAAGAGTGTACTCTAAACACATCTTAATAATAGTCCCCTCATCTGAATGAAGAAAGAAAGCTAAACAAAAATAAATCTCTTCAGCACTGAAAGGACATAACCAGACAGTACGCCGCCAGAAAAGGGGCTGCTGAATCGTATTAACCCTCTTGCCTGGCTCTGCAGGGTTGACATAAAACCAGAGGCAAGGCTCCCAACATCAACCCGTAAAGAGTATCGAGAGAAATAAAAAATATATATATATATTCTTTAGCTTTTTGTGGCGTGGGGGACGTAATTGCTTATAAAGTAAACAGGTGTGCATGAAGAGGATTTAAATGCCAGCACGATTCAGAAAAGCATGTCGAGAAGCAGAATCAGCAGATTTTTGAACTAAAGAGATGCTTTTAAGATAAATATTTATCAAATGGAAACAATATCTTTCGTTTAACATGTCAGTTCATCATTCTCTGTTTATTTGTAATGGGCAGGATCCAATGGCATCTTCCGTAAGCAGAAGGGCATGTCTGGAGGGGGAAAGAATGCTGGTTGGTCATTTCCATTTCCCGTTTCAGTTACCTACACTGTACCCAGTGCGAGGCCTCTGGCCCCCGGAACAGCATTTTGGTGAACGCAGCGGACTCTAGCAAGAAAGACCTGCTCTATACAGTCCAAAATCAAGAGCCGCTGTGGCCTACTGGCTAGAGTGATGAATTGGGATCTGCGACAGCCAGGTTCAGTTCTCGACTCTGCCATGGAAACTCACCGGGTGACCTTGAGCCAGTCACACCCTTTCAACCTAACCCACCTCCAAGGGTTTGTTGTGAGGAGAAAATGGAGGAGAGAAAAATGATGTAAGCTGCTTTGGGTCTCCATTGAGGAGAAAGGATGGGTACAAATGTAGTCCCAGTCGACCAACCAACAGACAGACTGACCATCCGACCAACCAATCGACAGACAGACAATTTAGCCAACAGATATCAGAGTGAAATCTAGCTAGTCTGTACAGAACACAGCTCTGTGCCTCACAAAGAACAGCTTACCCAAAAGGGAGGGGGGTGTCCCCTTGCGAGTTGGGGCAAGGAGAGGCTGAGAGCGGGACCACAAGTGACGCCTGACACAGGTTGGACACTAGTCAGCTTCCCTCAAGTTTTGATGGGAAATGTAGGCATCCTGGTCTCGCAGCTTGGCTCTCCGACTGCTGTCCAATGGACTTTTCAACTGTCACTTGTCCAATATTCCGTCAAGCTGCCTACATTCCCCATCAAAACTTGAGGGAAGCTGGCAAGTGTCCAACCTGTGTCAGGCGTCAAAGCAGGGTTTCTCACCTGTAACTGTTGAGGGCCTTTAGAGATTAGGATCCTTTTTGTTATACACCAGCTTGGTCATTTCGAGAATCCTCTGAGGGAAGGGACCTGGTTTACATTGGTGTAGAAGATCCCAGTTCTTCCTCCTCTCTCAGAGCGGGACCACAAGATCGTCTTCGTCCTTCTGTGCAGACACACATTGGGACTGCGCAGGCGCAGGCCAGCCGTGGAAAAGATTTTTCTAGCTTTTAGAGATGTGAAGGGGACGTTCGGATCCACCGCGCATGCACGCCGGTGTTCCCGCCAATTTTGAATGCATATATATCCGAACGTCCCCGGCATTCCCTCAGTTCACCTGAGCCGCCGGAGAAACAATGGAGTAAACCAAGCACTCACAGCGGGGCAGGCGGGAGGGAATGTGTGTCTGCACAGAAGAGACTCGACGATCAACAGTTACAGGTGAGAAACCCTGCTTATCGTCTTCGTCCTTCTGTGTAGCCCCACATTGGGAGAATAATTAGCATCTCACCAATGGGGGCGGGTGTGAGTGTCTACTGGAACAAAGAATGCAGGACAGCCGTGCCAACAGCTGATTCACGCCGTGCATTCACATCCACAGAATAGTGTTTGATGAAAGTGTCTGCAGTGGACCATGTCGCAGCTTGGCAGACGTCCCGGAGCGGCACTCCTCGCAGGAAGGCAGCAGAAGCAGCTTGCGCTCGAGTGGAATGAGCGGTAACCAACAAGGGACACTGGACTCCAGCATGCTGATAGCAAAGTTTAATTGTAGACACAATCCAGCGAGAGATGGACTGGGCAGAAGCAGGTGAGCCCTTGCGAGGGCCAGAGTAACACAAAAACAGGGCAGGAGATTTCCTGAAACATTTGGTGCGATGCAAATAAAACAATAAAGCACGCTTTACATCCAATGTGTGTAGTGCTCGTTCCCCTGGGGATGAGGGTGTTGGAAAAAAGGAAGGGAGGACCACCTTTTGCTGTAGGTGAAATTTGGAGACTACCTTGGGCAGAAACTCCATGCTAGTGTGGAGCTTCACGGTACCAGGGAAAAACTGCAGGAAGGGAGGGTCACACCTCAGAGCAGACAGCTCCCCAACACGCCGAGAAGACGTGACTGCCACCAGAAAGGCCACCTTTTGAGTGAGCAAGGCCATGGGACAGGTGGATAGGGGCTCGAAGGGCCGGAGCATCAGTTGGGAGAGTACCAGGGACAGACTCCACTGAGGAATCGGCGGGGCCCTAGGAGGGAAGGTCTTGAACAGGCCCTTTAGGAACTGCTTGGAAAGCCAGTGAGTAAAAACGGTCTTTCCATCAATCTGCTCATGAAAAGCAGAGATCGCAGCCATGTGGACCTTAATGCTGGAGAAGGCAAGACCCTGTGAGCACAAATATAGGAGGTAGTCGAGAACCATAGGTAAGGGGCAAGCAAAGGGAGAGACCCCTTTTGGGGCCAGCCACCGGGAAAAACGTGACCACTTCCTCTGGTAGGACAGCCTGGTAGATGGCTTCCGGGCATTTAGAATGACTTTAAGAACCTCCGAGGAGAGGCCTACTCCGGAGCGCACAGGAGCCAGGCAGCCAGGTTCAGAACTGCCACATTGTGGTGTCTGACCCCGTCCCTGGTCAATAGGTCCGGGGCCGGCGGAAGTGCTAGGCACCGCCCCTGTGAAAGGGAGAGTAAGAGCGGGAACCAATCCTGGCGGGGCCACTGTGGGGCAATCAGGATACAGTGGGTGTTGAAGGCCCTTATCCTGGAGAGGACCTTGTGCAGGAGCGGAAAGGGCGGGAAGGCATAAAAGAGCCCCGGGGACCAGGGTATCTGAAAGGCATCCCCAAGGGAGAGACGGCCAATTCCGGCCCGGGAGCAGAACAGCGGGGCCTGCTTGTTGTGGGCCGTGGCGAAGAGGTCGATGAGTGGTGTACCCCATGCGTGGAAGACCTGGTGGAGGTAAACCCTGTTGAGGGACCACTCGTGCTGAGGTAGAAACACCCTGCTCAGTGTGTCTGCTGCGGTGTTGAGCTCCCCGGCAATGTGAACGGCCCTGGGAAGGACGTTGTTGACCATGGCCCACTTCCAGAGAGTTGTTGCTTCCCTGCAGAGCTTGAGCGAGACCGTTCCTCCCTGCTTGTTGAGGTAATAGCAGGCTGTGGTATTGTCCGACAGGACCTGAACCCTCCTGTTCCGAATGACATCTGCAAAAGAAGCAAGGGAGTAACGGATCGCTCTAAGCTCCAAAAGGTTTATGTGCATGGATGCCTCAGTTGGGGACCAGACACCTTGGGCCGAGAGCTGTCCACAGCGCCCTCCCCATCCCAAGTTGGAGGCGTCAGTAAAGACGGTGACCTCCGCCAGGAAAGGGCCAAAAGGACAACCTTCGGACAGGTTCTCTGGGACAGTCCACCAGGCCAGGGAGCGCTGTACCACCCTGGGGATGGAGAACTTCTGATGCTGGCCCATAGTGAGGGGGTTGTACCTCCGGACGAACCAGTTTTGCAGAGGCCTCATATGCAGGCGTGCGAAAAAAACTACCCCTGTGGAGGAGGCCATAAGGCCCAACAACGTTTGGATCAAAAGGGCAGTCTGGAAACGGTTATGCAGGAAATAACGGGCTAAGGAGGCAAGCCTGGTTAGGCGATCGGGGGGCAGGAAGGCTCTGCCCCGTGGAGAGTCGAGATGAACCCCAATAAACCTAATGGCTGTGCCCGGAGTCAGGATAGACTTATCCCCATTAACCACTAAGCCCAACCTAGCCAGCACAGACAAAGTGAGGGCAATATGGGCCTGGAGAGAGTCAGCTGAAGGTCCCACCAGGAGCCAGTCATCCAGGTATGGGTAGATAAAGCATCCCCTGGACCGTAGATATGCCACCACGGCGGCCATGCACTTCGTGAAGACCCTGGGTGCAGAGGCCAGCCCAAAGGGCAACACCGTATATTCATACACAGAATCCCCATAGACAAACCGCAGGTATTTTCTGTGGCCCTCGAAAATGGAGATGTGGAAGTAGGCGTCTTTCAAGTCTAGAATAGCTAGCCAAACGCCAGCCTCCAGGAGCTCTATAACCCGTGCCAGGGTCAACATCCGAAATTTCTCAACCCTTAAATAACTGTCGAGGCCCCTAAGGTCCAAAATGGGCCGGGAACCTCCATCCTTCTTATCCACCAGGAAATACCTCGAATAAAATCCCCAAGGGGAAATAGCGACATTGACCACCCGGACAGCACCTTTGTTCACCAACTCTATAACATTATTGTGCAACACAACATCACAACATGGAGAACAACGGGGAGGGAGAGAAAGGGGAGGTGCATCAACAAACAACAATTTGTAACCATGGGCCACAATAGATAGGACCCAGGCGTCAGATGTAACAAGCTGCCAGCAGGGCAAAAAAGGCCGAAGCCTGTCCAAGAACCGGGCAGTAGAGGGAGTGTCCTCAGAGGCCAACAGGGGAGCGTTCAGGCTTAGTCAGAAGACCGAGGGCTTCTGCGCGGAGGTTGAAGGTTTGGGTGAAGAGGGCTGTTGCCTGCCCTTGGACCGGCCGGAACGCCTGGACGAATGACGCTGCTGGGTAGAATAGGATCGGTGACCATAGGACTGGCCCGAGAAGAACCGCCCTTGATGCTGCTGGTAAGGTTGATAAGGGGTCTGGTAGGATCGGAACCGACCATAACGATACCTCGGACCCGACGGTTGAGCTGAGGGGGCGACTCCCAGGGACTTGGCCGTTTGCTGATTTTTCTTCATCAGGGAAAGGGATTCATCCGTTTTCTCCGAGAAGAGCTGGGGCCCCACTTTCCTCCACTTTCGCCTTCTTCTCTGGCGGCAGGGCCGTGGACCGGAGCCAGGCGTGCCGACGCAGGACCACCGAAGTCGCCATCGTTCGCGCTGCAGAGTCGGCGGCGTCCTTGCCAGCTGTCATCTGCTGTTTTGACAGCTTCATGGCCTCGGCTTGGAGGGCCTTAACCAGGTGGCGGCGATCCTCCGGGAGGTCGGAGAGGTAAGAGGACAGCCTTCTCCACAGGAATAAATTATAGGATCCCATTATAGCTTGGAAATTTGCTATACGGAATCCCAAGGACGCGGACGAGTAGATCTTCCTGCCCATGCCATCCAGCTTCCTGCCTTCCCGGTCTGCCGGAGCCGAAGAGGAACCATATCGGAACCGAGCCTGACCTTCCTCCGCCACGATAGAAGAGGGCTTAGGGTGAGTGAAGAGGTACGGGCAATCGTCCTGCTTCAGGCGGTAGTACCTCTCGACCTTCTTTGCCGTCGGCGGCAGGGACGCCGGTGACTGCCAGAGCGCAAGGGCATTGTCAACGAAATCCTCCACAGGGGGGAACGCCACCGACGCGGGGGACCCAGAATACAGCGCCTCTAGCAGCTTGCTTTTGGGCTTGGAAGTCGTGAAGGAAACGTCTATCTCCAACGCAGCGGCCATCCTCACCATCTGCTCGGCGAACATTCTGTAGTCGTCGTTTGGGGACGACGAACGAAGCTCGCCCACGGTGTCATCCGGGGAAGGGTCAGAAGCCACATCCGAAGAGTATTCTGACGGGGAAGCCAGGCCCTCCTCATCCTCGGAATCTGAAAATTCTGCCGGGGTTTGCGTCGGAACCGAAGTCCGGCGATCAACTGGGGCTGAAGGACGAGGCGCAGGAACCGAGGAATGGACCAGCACGCTAGCCGCAGGAGGAGCAGGCGCAGGGTGCACAATCGGCTGAGCCAGAACGGAAGGCTGCGGAACCGAAGGATGTTGCAGGAAGGGCACGGACTGCTGGAACCAGGCCACGAAATCCTGCCAGGAGGCCATGTTCCCTACCCCCGGGACAGACTGGCAAGGAGGTAGAGGAGCGGGCACCGGGGCAGGCCAGCGAAATGGCGCCGGAACCGACGAGGTGGACGGCATCGGAACGGAGGACTCCGAAGGCGCCGGGGCGGACGGCAGGGAACGCTCGAATGGCTGATATGGCTCCGTGAAAGGCGGGAACAGCAGGAATTCCTCCGGAACCGACGGAGGAGGCGTACAAGGAGGTGACGGGGTGTGGAGACTCACCACATCGTCAGCTATCAGGACCGGTCTGGGCGGAGTACCGGGTGGCACAGTTGGAGCCGGGGATGGTGCACGGCCCTTGGCTTTTGACTTGGCCTTGGCCTTTTTTGGCGGGGGCTCCGAAGAAGCCTCTGTGGCCGAAGTTTTGGACGAGGGCTTCGATTTGGATGACGGACGCTTCTTGGCCTTCCGGCTCGAAGGACGATCCACGGAACCGGAGTCAGATCGGGCCTCCGGAACGGGTTGCCCCGTCGGTTCCGATGGAAGCGGCTCCGGCGACTTACGAGACGGCGCCGGTGACGGAGCGGCGGAGCGGGGCCTATCTCCCGATGAGCCCGATGGCTTGGGGGGGAGAAGGTTGGCATCCCACAAGAAGGCACGGAGCCTGGCTTTTCGATCGCTCCTCGCTTTCGGGGTGAAAGACATGCATACCGCACAACGCTCCACGACGTGCCCCTCGCCCAGGCAGATGAGACAGAGCTCATGGCCATCCGAGTGTGTCATTTTCGTTCCGCATTTCACTTTTTAAATAAAGATGTCTGAGACATTTCGAACGGTATCTCCCGCAGTATGGACACAGGAAAATACCGAATAGTAGAAGGAAACGACCAAAGAACTCCGAAGAGACGCTGAGAGACAACAAACGCTAGACAATAAGAACCTTTTCGACGGCGGCGAAAAAGGAACTGAGGGAATGCCGGGGACGTTCGGATATATATGCATTCAAAATTGGCGGGAACACTGGCGCGCATGCGCGGTGGATCCGAACGTCCCCTTCACATCTCTAAAAGCTAGAAAAATCTTTTCCGCGGCTGGCCTGCGCCTGCGCAGTCCCAATGTGTGTCTGCACAGAAGGACGAAGACGATCTTGTGGTCCCGCTCTGAGAGAGGAGGAAGAACTGGGATCTTCTACACCAATGTAAACCAGGTCCCTTCCCTCAGAGGATTCTCGAAATGACCAAGCTGGTGTATAACAAAAAGGATCCTAATCTCTAAAGGCCCTCCAAGTTTCATGAAGATTGGACCCTGGGGTCCAGTTCTGAACAAGTTGCCCCCCGCCACTCTCCTTTGTTTCCTATGGGATAAACATTTCCAAGGCTTTACAGGCAAGGAGAAACCTGAAACAAGGGCAACCATGGCAAAAAGCCAGTCCCAGTGCAAGACCCACTGCAAATGCAATCTGAACCAACAAAGCCCAACAGAACCAAACTACAGCAAGGGAACCAACGTCAAACCAGAGAATCCCAAACTGAAGCCATGGGGGTGGGGCTCACCAGACATGATGCGGAGTTTAAAAACATAAATGTGGCATAAATCTGGCCACATAACCAGTATGTGAATGCCAGAACGCACACCCCTAGACATATAGTCACCGAAGCAGAACTTTTTGCTACATGGAATCCCATTGCAGTGGCCTTCCAAGACGGCAAGCAGCCGGATATCAAGGTGTGTTTTAGTGAAGGCCTTCCTGTGCTCGTAATCTATTGTATCTTTAACGAACACTGGAAGAGTCAGGGATGAAGAAGGTTACTGCCTATAAAGTAGGATTGTTCTCAAGGTGCCCACTAGTCCAGCATCAGTTTCAGCATTCTGGTGTAATAATATTTGTTTTACTAAAAGTTTGGCTGCCTAGAGGCCAAGGGTCTTCAAGTATTTTTTCGGAGAAGCCAAAGCTAGCCACTAAAGACCTGGAGATAAGCAAAAGACAATTTTCTGCCAATAGTTAATGGCGGCTCACTACTATATACAGATACCCTTATTTTATGCACCATTGTAGATATTTTCTTACGAATTACTCATTTCCTTCCATATCACCCACTACTTCTCCCCCCCAAATTCCTTTGTCCTAGCCTTCTCTGCCCTGCTCTTCCTCTCTGTCCACTTACAGCAGGCCCAACATCTCTAGGCAGTGATGTCACCAATCCTTACAACAACCATGTAAGGCAGTCCAGCAGCAGTCTCATTGCACAAGGGGAGAACTGAGACTTGTCTAAGTGCATGGTGGAAAAAAGAAACTGCCGTGGTTACAGAAAAACAGTGAAGAAAATTAAAAAATCTAGAGAGCACAATAGCATAGTACATGATGGAGTCCTATTATGGCATTAGAGAAGTAAAGAATTACCTTGTTCAACTGGCATTGTAAGTACACAATAATATGGTTGTTGTGGATTTTCCGGGCTGTATCGCCATGGTCTTGGCATTGTAGTTCCTGCCGTTTTGCCAGCAGCTGTGACTGGCATCTTCAGAGGTGTAGCACCGAAAGGCAGAGATCTCTCAGTGTCAGACTCAGAGATCTCTGTCTTTTGGTGCTCACAGTGACACTGAGAGATCTCTGTCTTTTGGTGCTACACCTCTGAAGATGCCAGCCACAGCTGCTGGCGAAACGTCAGGAACTACAATGCCAAGACCACGGCGATACAGTCCAGAAAATCCACAACAACCATTGTTCTCTGGCTGTGAAAGTCTTCGACAATATATTACACAATAATATGTTGGAGAGAAGGGTGACTATTTCAGAATGGGTTTTATTGTGTATTATGTGCTTCAGGTAGACTGCTGCTGCTTGGGGAGGCTCTTGACAAAATACATCCGAAACAGGAGAGTAGCTGGCATTCCTGTTGAGCTCTTCACAGTGTGGGGATTCTTCCTGGCGGACCCTGGGGGGTCCCTCCTTGACCGCTCCCCTCTAGGAGTTGGCAGTCATCAGTGCTGGAACCACCTAAGTAAAAGAACAATTAAGAGTGAAGTGAAGATTAGGATTACATTGGACGGATCCAGGAACCCTTGGGACTCCCATCCTTTGCCAGTTTGTTTATGTGACCGATCGTAAATGGTTTAACTTTCACTGTAATGGTTTGTTAATAGGATGTGAACGAATAACTGTTGTTTTGATATTTATGAAAAGCATTCGTATTTTGGTAAAGAATATAAATTTGTACTAATAGAATCACTGTGCTATTGTGCTCTCTAGATTTTTGAATTTTTCTTCACAGTTTTTCTGTAACCGTGGCAGGTTCTTTTTCCCTACTGTTTGTATTACTCCGCGGCACCCCTCTGTTTTTGTGCTAAGTGCATGGTGGAGGCAAGACCCAAACTGAGTAGATACATCGTGGCTCACCTGGCTCACTCTTAGACTGCTGTGCTTTCACACATCACTAGATAATGCACCCTTAATGAACTATAGCAGTCACCTGCAACTGGATTTTCCTGTGTGAAAGCAGCCATAGCTACTGTGCAATACCAGCACAATATAATGCATTTTTACTAACATTCAATTTATATACTACCCTTCAGGACAACTTAACACCCTCTCCGAGTGGTTTACAAAGTGTGTTGTTATTATCCTCAGGACAATCACCCTGTGAGGTGGGTGGGGTTGAGAGCTCTGAGAAGCTGTGACTGACCCAAGGTCACCCAGCTGGCTTCAAGTGGAGGAGTGGGGAATCAAACCCGGCTTTCCAGATTAGAGTCCTGCTATTCTTAACCACTACACCAAACTGGCTACTAATATTGAATACTAGTAGATGCCTGCTGTCAAATCTTATCAAACGCTGTTTCCTGCTTGAGGACAACAGTCAAATATTGTCAACGACAGACTCTCCCCCCAAATACTGACTTCTACTTCATGCCACCTTCAAATATTGTAAGATCACTGATGTCAAATGGCAATGTTGACTATCGAATATTGGGGGGCAATTTGCACATACAGGGTAGGAATCCAACCAGCTTTTCTGGTGATGAAAAAGAAGGTGGGGCCCATTTTAAACACCCAAAACCAGGGCTTTTTTTCAGCTGGAACGCGGTGGAACGGAGTTCCAGAACCTCTTGAAAATGGTCACATGTCTGGTGGCCCCGCCCCCTGATCTCCAGACAGAGGGGAGTTTGGATTGCCCTCCGCGCCGCTGAGTGGCTCGGAGGGCAATCTCAACTCCCCTCTGTCTGGAGATCAGGGGGCGGGGCCACCAGACATGTGACCATTTTCTCTGAGGGCAACCCACTGAGTTCCACCACCTCTTTTCCCAGAAAAAAAAGCCCTGCCCAAAACAGTTATGCAGGGTCACGCTAGGAATCCATATTCAGAGTTTTGACTCTCTAAACCCTTCTGCAAGTGATACGGCCACTGAAATGCCTTTTGCACTGTCAAGGTCCACATTCTACTTTGGCTTAATCTTCAACTGGCCATTGTATGAATTGCCAAGCTCAACAAGGAAATCTATATTCAAGGCACACCATGGAAGCTTTGGTAATTCCACTATATTAAAAAAATGGTTTTAAAATCTGACCATCATTTGTCCATTTAATTGAGGTTAGGTGGTCATCAATCATCAACTGATGGGTGGTTTCCACACATTCTAAAAATCGTACCACACTCTCCAAATACTGGTGGCTTCTTTGTGCGATTTCTGACGCCAACCATTTACAAAACAGATGCAGGCAGCTATGGTTCCATTTTTGTGGCTGAATCATAGCGCCCTGCATCCGTTTTGTAGACGGGTGATGTCAGAAATCGCACAAAGAATCCACCAGCGTTTGGAGAGTGTGGTACGATTTTTTAAACGTGTGGACACTGCCATGGTACCTCCATCATGCCCTTCTTGTGGGCGTCCCAATGGCATTTGTTGGAATGCTGATCAATCTTTATTCTGCCCCAAACTAGAGGTAAGCTACCTTTTCATAATTAGAGAGCCCAAACTGTGTCAACATTCAGAGCAAGAAGTCAAAAAGAACACCTGCATAACTATAACAATAAACTCACCATTACCAATAATGGACAAGTTGATTAACAATCTATTAAGTTGATCAAACAACCAACCCATAAACAACCAAATGCCAGTTGTTATGAGTTCTTTATTATAATGCGGCACATACATATACACAAGAGCATGGTGTGTGATTGTTTTAATCATAGAATCATAGTGTTGGAAGGGACCTCTAGGGTCATCTAGTCCAACTCCCTGCACAATGCAGGAAATTCACAGTCCCCCCACCCCCATACACACCCAGTGACCCTTACTGCATGCCCAGAAGATGGGAAAACACCATCAGGATCCCTTAACCAAACTGGCCTGGGGAAAATTGCTACCTGACCCCAAGGTGGCAATTGGCCTTCCTCTGAGCATGTAAGAAGGGGCCGCGAGAACTAAGCACTGATGTAACCCTTCCTGCTCTCCCTCTCATGATCTGCCCAGGTTCACAGAATCAGCATTGCTGTCAGATGGCCATCTAGCCTCTGCTTAAAAACCTCCAAAGAAGGAGAGCCCACCACCTCCCGAGGAATCCTGTTCCACCTGCCAAGGAAGCCCAAAACTGAACACAATACTCTAGGTGAGGTCTAACCAGAGCAGAGTAGAGCAATATGGCCCCTTCCCGGCATGCAGCTACGCTGCTAAAGCTGGGGACCATTAGTTGCCGCGCTGGAAGGAGGGAGGCAGCACCAGCCCTTCCTTTCAATCCAGGGTTGGGCTGGGAGGGCGGAGACAAGGGCCTCGGGAGGCTGCTCCGCCCTGCCCAGTCGCAGTTGGGAAGAGTCTCCCGGCCTGAGCAGAGCCCATCTCAAGCTCTCTCAGCCAAGCTCCTCTGAGGCTATTATTTACCAAAGACCCTCCTGGTTATGCAGTGCTAGCTGCCTTGGAGAAGCTGTGATAATTCCCTGCTTGCTCCCTTCAAACTCCAGGAGAAAAGGCAGGGCCCAGCGCCAGGCTCAGAGGTTTGGCAGAGGCTTTTTCTTATTTACATTTGGGACCTGTTGTCCATCAGTCAGGAGGGCTGAAGCAGGATGAGGCCCAGCCCTTGCAGGCCTCTGGCCTCCCTAGGCACCTTCGCCCCCCCCCATTTGACTTTCTTGGGAGAGAGGACTTGAGCAGCATCAGCAAGAGACTTTGCTGTAGGCCGCAGGGGTGAGATGCAACCATCGGAAGGGTGAATTAATTCATACTTTATTGCTACTGGCCTAGCAGAGTGGATGCTGGTAGCCCCCCCCCCTCGTCTGGGTTTTCCCCCTGCCCTGTCCTGCCGTTGCACTTACTTGGGAGGGAGTATTGCCAGCGGCAATAGCTTGGCCTAAGGACTTCAGGCAGCAGGAGCCATTTTGTGGGAGGGCTTGGCAGTTTATTCAGTTGGGTGCAGCCATTTTGAGAGTGGCACCCGGGGGCCTGCTTCGCCTCCTGGCAGTGGCAGCCATGTTGTGAAGGCATCTATAATATGCACAGCACCAGGGGTGGCCATTTTGAGTGTGGCATAGGTGTTGCCTGATTTAGCTCCTGCTTACTGGCAGTAGCGGCCATTTTAGTGGGACTTTTGCAACTGATCATGTGGTAGGGTGGCCATTTTGAAAGTGGCACCTCTGCTTAGCTTTCTGGCAGTGGTGGCCATGTTGTGAAGGCATCTATAATATGCATAGCACCAGGGGTGGCCATTTTGTTTGTGGGCTTTGTGTGGCCTGATTTGCCTTTTGCTTACTGGCAGTAATGGCCATTTTTGTGGGCTTTTTGCAGCTTATCCTGTGCTGGCAGTGACCATTTTGAATGTGTCTCACAGCGGCCTGCTTAGCCTCCTTGCACTGCTGGCCATTTTATAGAGGCCTCTACAGGCTGCACAGTGTTTGGGCTGCCATTTTGGGGGTGCTGTGTTCCTATTGGGCTTTGAAGCTCTAAAAGCAGTTATTTTACAGCATTACATTGCATTACTGTACATTTCCATCATGTCACCCAGAAAGGGTAGTAGCCCTGCTAAGGACAAGCAGCCAGAAAATAGGCCCCCTGCAAAGCGGCCCTGCAGACTCTTCCTTTGAGGATGATGAAGTGGCCAAGGGGAGGAGGGAAATACTGGGCTATCAGGATTAGGCCCAGCCCCTGTAGGCTTCCTGCCTATCTAGGCCTCCTTAACGGTTTTCACTTTATTTGGAGAGGGTACTTACAGCAGCAGCAGCAGCAGTGAAGGCCTGGCTGAGGACGGGGTGGGGGTGGGGCTTGCAATCATCTGAAGAGTGGTTGCTGCACACTTTATTTCTACTAGTGTAGCAAGGGTATACAGTCCCAGAGTGGAGACTGGTTAAACCCCTCCCCCTTTTACCCTGCTCAATTTTGCAGCCTTGGTGGGCCTAAGGAGCTGTTTTTTAGGTTTTGTCACTCAGGCTACCTAATGACATGCTCTGTTACTGCATCTGCTGAAATCTGCAATGCTGTCACGCAGGGCACTGAAGTCTAAGATGTGATCTGATCTTTCTACTAGATGAGCACAATTGACGGCCGGTAGCGGATCTGGCCTGGGCTGCTGTAATCCAGTCACGTTGAGATGACAGTGGATGATTGACAAGGTAGGTAAATCCACTGGCCCCTAGTGCATGGCTGTGGGGGGGGGGGTCAGGCAACAGTCTCCTGACTCCCATGTTCAGACTCCTGAGTTGTATCGTCTTGGGTCTTGCCTTCGAGTTTCGCAGTTTAGCCATTGGGTTGTTACTTGACTCAGTCCTAAAGGGACAACCATAAAGGGAGCAGCATGTTGGGGGTTAACTTTCCTCTTCAGGAAGTGGAGGAGAAGGATGAGGTGGACCTGAGGAGGGAGACAAATAAATGAGACTTAAGAAGGTTTACTGCACCTGGGCCAGTCGACTGCTGGCCAGTCTTTCTTTATGGGAGCTCCAGCAGCTGGTGGAGCACCGAGCCTTGTCTCCACGGTGTTGGCACCTAGAAGAAGAGTTTCCCTGGAGTCTATGCTGCCTTGGGACCCAATGGCTTCTGGGTTTAGTTCAGGGGACTGGTAGGCTGAGAAGTGGCCCATTTACCAGTCAATACGGGAGTCTAACTATAAATCATATATGACTGGAATTTCCCAGTCCTCATGGCACTTGGATTGTGGGGGAGGGAACTAGATAACCCCTCAACCCACTTCAGGTATACAATTAGGCAGTGGTGCCCATACCTAACCCTCTCTCATCTGAGTGGCATAGGATTTTGAGATGGGTCCTGGTGGGTTCTGGAGACTGGTCCCGGTGTTTAGGTTTTAAGGCAGTGCCCAGTATTGCCTGCAGATGGAATGGTGCCGCTTGTCCCTCGGATTTCCTCTGAGCTATGCCTCCAGGGAGGGCTATTGTTGCTTGGATCACCCCCAGCATCTGCTGAACCTATGACCAAGTGGCCAGCAGTCTCTAGGCTGGGGTACCAGTTGGTCTGTAGGGGTTCTGCCTGAGCTGATAGATCTCTCCCACAGTTTCAGTGAGCCAGTTTGGTGTGAGAGCCAGTTTGGTGTAGTGGTTAAGAGCGTGTGACTCTAATCTGGAGAACCAGGTTTGATTCCCCACTCCTCCGCTTGAAGCCAACTGGGTGATCTTGGGTCAGTCACAGCTTTTGGGAGCTCTCTC
This sequence comes from Eublepharis macularius, assembly GCF_028583425.1. Taxonomy (NCBI): domain Eukaryota; kingdom Metazoa; phylum Chordata; class Lepidosauria; order Squamata; family Eublepharidae; genus Eublepharis; species Eublepharis macularius. The sequence goes on from NC_072797.1 coordinate 132,637,114, forward strand.
AGCCCCACCCAAAACAAAACAAAAAGTCTGTTTTGTTGGCAGACTTTGTGCGGGGTGGTTTGCCATTGCCTTCCCCAGTCATCTGCGCTTTGACCCCAGGGGGCTGGGTGCTCGTTTTGCCGACCTCGGAGGGATGGAGGGCTGAGTCGGCCTTGGGCCTGCTGCCTGAACCCGGCTTCCACTGGGATCGAACTTATTATTATGGGTGAGTGGAAAGTTAAGGGGCTTGCCTCACATCCAGTGGTTGCCATCAGACACCTTAGGCGCCTTTTGGTTCGTCAGTAAACCTCCAAGTTTGAAGTAAGCCTGGGCAGTTTGAGGGGTCGCATGACATTAATGGTGGGCATGGGAGTTAGATCCTGAGCATTAGTGCAGTGATTACCCAAGCCCTTAAGGAAGGGTCTGGTTGACTCTGCGTTAGCCAGGGGGAAGTGATGGACAAGCTGCTACTTCTGTTTGTTGGGATGTGGGGTCCTTTGCCTCACTCCTGGTCATTCACCTGGGAGTAATAAGTTGGGCTTCCCAAGGGCACAGCCCTTCTTTTACAGCCCCCACAGATGTGCATGCATAGGCATGGTGGCCTATGCATACCGGTCATTCACTTGGGCTATAATGACCTTGACTGCGGGGCATGGCCGTTCCGGTATAGGCTCAGACAGATTTGCACACACAAGCATGGTGGCCTCATGAGCTGGAGGGGAGGAGCAGCCTCCATTTCATGTTCAGGTCATTCACTTGGGTGGTATGGCCTTGGCTTACAGAGCATGGCCCTTTCCTTACAGGTTCACACAGGCTTGCAGCATCCAGGCAAGTAGTGGCCTGATGGTTTGAGGGGAGGTGCAGTCCTCCACCTCAAGCCCTGGTCATTCGCCGTGGTGTTGATCTTGTCTCATAGAGCATGGCCCTTTCGTTACAGGCTCACACAGACTTGCAATGCTTAGGCAAGTAGTGGCCTGGTGTGTTGATGATTGGTCCATAATGTTTCTGTGTCAGTGCGGTGCGAAGCTTGGGACTTGTTAGCCCTGTCAAGGGCTAGACGAAAGGCTAACGGAGCCATAGAGAAAGCTTTCGGGGATGGTATGGGCCTTTATTTGCCACACCTCCGCATACTAGGCTGAATTTGCCAACCTCTGCCAAGGTAATGGGGGTTCACCTGGCCACTAAGGGCAAAGACATCTTCCTCAGCAGGCAATAAAAATTTATATGGAGGATATGTGGCGAGGGCTCCGGTCAGCCTTAGGCTACCAGCGGGTTCGCTAGGGCCTAAGCAGAGGCTTGGCCCTGGTGGTGTCAGGTTTGAGTTTGAGATAGGGTGCGGGCTGGTGAGCACCCTTGGCGCTTCCCTACTGGTGGGAAGAGGGGCCTGCCTGAAGGGCTGGTACTGCTTTGATGGCTGCCAGCTGCAGGGGCAGGCTGCCTTCGGGAACCCCCGCGTGCAAGTCCTTCCCTCACTGCTGTACGGCTGAGGTGTTCAGGAGCTTGAAAGGGGGGTGACCAAATTGCCTGGCTGGCTGGGTCCACACAATCCATGGATGGGTCGCACCCAGGGCTTCGGGGCTCACCCAGATAGGTCAAGGTGGTGGTCCAGGGTGGACCCCGTGGCTTGACCTGTACCGCTTTAGGCCCTTGCCGCTGTTCTGGCTTGTTCTAGTTGTATGAAGTTAATAAAGTGGCCCTTATATCCAAACTTGGTGTCTGTCTCTTCATTCCGACTAGGATGGCAATCACTTCATGTGATTTGGACACTATGCGTCTGTTGATACAGCCCAAAACCGCATTCTCCTTCTTAGCTACCACATCACACTGCTGATTCATGTTTAGTGTACGGTCACTAAGACCCCTAGATCCTTTTCGCACATACTACTTCCAAGACAAGTCTCCCCCATCCTATAATTACATATTTGATTTTTCCTACCTAAATGCAGAACTTTGTATTTATCTCTGTTATTTTATTTGTTTTAGCCCAGTTTTCCAGCCTGTCAAGGTATATATTTGTGCATAGTTTGCAATTGGATTACTGGCAACTGTTCACCTCTAGCCTTTTCCTTTCTGTATAGCATTTTTAAGAATCCCTTTAGTACAATAAAAAACTTTGCATTTCACATACTTGTTATTCCAGAATCCCAGCTGCCCCTCCACGTATTAAGCCATAGGAAATGTTTGTATTTATCAAGGAAAGGTTTGTATTTATATGTCCCTTGCAGAAAGTTCTGTGTATGTGTGAGTGTGGGTTTTGTACTATTTCCCAGAGATATGCCATCAATGTACATGTCAAATTGAGGGCCAAGCTACAAGTGACGAATGACACTTGACTGGCAAGTGGATTGAGAGGAGAGCAAGTGGAGGGCAAGTGAACAGGGAAGAATACACTTGCCATTCAAGTGTCATTCGTCACTTGTAGTTTGGCCCTCTGAGAGCCAGTCTGGTGTAGTGGTTAAGAGAGCTGGACTCTAATCTGGAGAGCTGGGTTTGATTCCCCACTCCTCCACTTGAAGCCAAATGGGTGACCTTGGGTTAGTCACAGCTCTCTCAGAGCTCTCTCAACCCGCACCCACCTCACAGGGTGTTTTGTTGTGGGGATAATAGTAACATACATTGTAAACTGCTCTAGTGGGCATTAAGTTGTCCTGAAGGGTGGTATATAAATCAAGTGTTGTTATTATTATTAATGTTATTAACATGGTCTCAGAGGGCTGAAATCTGAACTATGCTGAACCAGGGACTCCCTCTGGATGGATAACTTTTGTTTCCCTGGTTATCCTGTTTTTCTCTTTCAGATGGGAGCGTCCTTCCTGCAAGTAGAGAGAAGAGCTTGGATACGTACCCATGAGACGGACACTACAGCACTGAAGCACATCTGACATAGTCATCAAAATTATACGCATACTTGAAGCGGAACCAGTTTGGTTGTAGTGGTTAAGAGCGGCAGGACTCTAATGTGAAGAACCAGGTTTGATTCCCCACTCCTTTGCTTGAAGCCAGCTGGGTGACCTTGGATCAGGCACAGCTCTTTCAGAGCTCTCTCAATTCCATCCACCTCACTGGGAGATTGTAAACCGCTCTGAGTGAGCGTTGAGTTGTCCTGAAAGGCAGTATATAAATCGAATGTTGTTGTTAAATGCTTTGTGCAGCTAAGCCTAATAACTCATTTCTTCCCTAGCTTCCCCACTGAGGCCTTTTCAAATACTGTGTCCCCCTCCCCTCCCCACAACTAGTAACCAGAGGAAAATGAAAATAGGGAAAAGCTAAATTAAAACCTCTGATCTCTGAATCACAACACAACATGGCGCTAAAAGGATTTGGCGGAAGAGGATCCTTCGGCATCCTGTGGCTTCTCTTCTGCTATGTAAACGATTGTATGATTCTCTGTTACTCTTCAGAATCTGAGCTGGCACTTAAACCAGGGCCATTTTCACACTGCTTACCAGCCACGGAACATGGCGCCGAGCTCCCTGAACGACAGCGTCTTCCTGGTGCAATTTCGCACGAGAACTGTTCTCATGCGAAATTGTACCAAGAAGATGCTGTCTTTCCGGGAGCTTGGTGCGATGTTCTGTGGCCAGTAAGAAGCGTGAAAACAGCGAAGTTGGGCAAGGGACTCAGTGTGCCTCAAGGAACACCCTTCACCCACTGCCACGGACCCTTGGCTAGTGAGGAGAGTTAGCACTTGGAGTTGCTAAACAACCAGCAAACATCCTGTTCACTGGCACCTAAGATGGAAAATGAACCGCTATTTCCTCTTCTCCCCTTTGAATTGTGTGAGTTTTAGGTCTCAGGGAAGGTATTGTGTATTTGGTGAGAAGGAACCCATGCATATCCCAGAGGGTGGTGGACCTCAAATAGCATAGAGGATGGAGCAAAAACAGGAGAAAATTCAGGCCTAGGACCTCCGAAGCATAACGCTAAGACAGACCAACTCTGTCCTGATGAGTCTGCATTTTGAGGAGAAAGGAGGCCATCCTTTTGGTAAATTTAGGGTATAAATGAAGTAAATAAATAAAATTGGACTGCTGTAAAAGGGGGGCAAGATAGATCAGGGCCACGTCACTAGGAAAATAAGGGGTTAACTCATCCTATTTTACTGGCTGAAAATACCCTCTCCATGCAGCGTTAAGCCCAAGTGTGTGTGTGGGGGGGGAGCCAATATCAATATCCTCCAAAGAAGGAGAGCCCACCACTTCCTGATGAAGCCTGTTTGACTGAGCGACCACTCTAACTGTCAGAAAATTCTTCCTAATGTTTAGCCGAAAACTCTTTTGATTTAATTTCAATACGTGGGTTCTGGTCCGACCTTCTGGGGCAGCAGAAAACACCTCCATGCCAAAGAGCACCCCTGCAATGGGTAACATTAGCTGGACGAGTCCCAAGTACTCAGGTTAGAAGCAGAAATTCTGAAAAGCAGAAGTATACATTTGGACACACTCTTCACGCTTCTGCGATGAGTCTGGGTCAAATGGAATCTGATGTGCCTCACAAAGCAGTAACAGCTTCAGGCTACGCTGGATTCAACAGAATGGATATGGCACAAGGGGAAATCTTGCATTACATAGGCATGTGGATGGGAAAAGTAATCGGAGAGATTTTCAGCCACTTCCTTCCTGAGTCTAACATTCATTTATATTAAATGAATATAAATATTGCCGGCACAGTACAGAGGAGTCTGGGGAATGCTCAGCAAGTTTGAAATAGCCTTTTAAATTCCATCTGCAATTATTCTTTCTCTCACTCTTTACCACCCCCTCCCCATGGGCTGTAACCTGGATTTCATCCATTTTGCAGTCATCAGAAAGGATTTCATGTTAACTTAACAGTTCAAGGAGCTGCCTATCAGATGCTGTTGCTTGCTCTTAGCACCTTCAAACACACAGAAAGTGTTCAGTGGAATACCCATGACTTCACAGATTTGGCAGCCAACCGTCATTTTCTATCACAGAGAACAACACTCTGCTCCTACCTCATTATTTAAGAAAATAGGTCAAAATTGCTTCTTTAAGAAACTGTTTTTGAAGTAGCACAGATTTTTAAGAGTAAAACTCTGGAGTCTGAAATAAGGTAAAATGAGCAGGCACAGGCTAATCAAAATTGAAAATTTTAAATCTCACAGGGTCTCTCTACATGAGACATCTTACACGAGAATGCTCAAGTGTAGATAGATGCAACGTTAGCCAGGAAGCGTACTTTAAAAAGACAAAGCTGAAGGCTCTGTCAATTTCACCTTTCTACAGAGCTGGCAAAGATTGCTCCTCACAGGGTTTGTTAATTTCCTTTTTGCCTCCCAAAAGGGGAGGTGAAATTGACAGAACCTTCCAGAAGGCAAAGAGGAAATTAACAAACCCTGTGAGGAGAGATCTTTGCTGGCTCTGTAGAGAGGTGAAATTGACAGATCTTTTGGCTCTGTCTTCTTGAACTATGCTTCCCAGCTAGCACTGCGTCTTGCTACACTTGAGCGTTCTCATGTAAGATGGCTCTAAATGGATTTAGACTCTGTATAGGACCGTACTGCAAATGTGCTTTGCTCGTATTATCTTATCTTGACTGTATTAGTATTCTGCTAATCAAAGACAAAACTAAAAAGTGCACACAGATGAGACTCAGGAAGGTTATGTGATGATAGTTAAAAGTGACTCAAAATAGCTCTTTTCAAGCATTATGTCCAAGCCGATGGGGAACCGGGCAACTGAGCCCATCTGGAACATGCACCACGTGGGACAGTTCTGATTGTGCGGTCATCGTGCTGTCTGAGTATTCTGCATGTACATACAACATCAGTGCATGGGAACCAGAAGTTAAGAAAATCCAGAGTCTAATTTGTGTGTACTAAATTTGTATGCATCTGCAAAATACACGTTGCTCCTGTTAAGACAGCACGGAGATTTTCATGTGGATGCTGGCCTGCCGGTGCACGAGTATGGAATGTCTGAAAAAGGGGTTAAGTTAATGAAAGGTCTAAAGTATTTGTTTGATGAGTCAGTAAAGAATAATACAATTTCTCCGTATTTATTTAGTATTATTTCTCACTATTTATTTAGTATTATTTCTCATCACCACCACTGCATATTCAATACATTCAACTATGAGGAGAAGCTAAGTACCACTCTTAGGGACTCGGGCCATTTCCACGTGTCCTTACCAAACGCTGGCAGCTTTTCTCTTTCATTCCACACATCTCCAGTTTCAAAATGGTAGCAGGCCGTTTGGCTTCCACTTTTTCGCCGCCTTTTCTGATAACGCAGTTTCCCACACTTTCCTGCATCCCCAAAAAGATGCTGAAAAAATGGAAGCTTTTGAAATCGGAAACATGTGAAGGGGAAAAGCTGCCAGTGTTCGGTGAGTGGGTCGTCCCTTTAAGGACGTGTGGAAATGGCCATCGTTACAGTGAGACAACCTTGAAATCGAATGGACCAACCCTCACTAGCAGAGATTTCAGGGGTCACTGCAATATGCATCTGAGCACTGAACACACAAAGATGCACTGCACCCTCAGTCGGGCTCTGGAATGTAACTTCTTACTCCGTATACAATATTAGGCTTGCTGCTCTCGCCAGCAAGCCCCATTGCCTACAGCTGCTCTGCGCAGTGGCAGGAGAAACAAAAATTAAAAACCCATCAATGTTGCTACATCACTTCCAGGTAAAACCCAGAACTGACACAGGGTAGCTCCAGGAATCACCAGTGATGTCACTGATGTTGCAAGCACTTCCATGTCCCCATCCCAAGACCTCCCACCAGTTTTGGCCCATGCCTATTGTAAATAATGGCAAGCAGTTTGTAAAACGGAGATGGTGAATGAATGAGTGCTCCAATTACTTAATGGAAGAAAACACAGAAGAGGTCTAACCCTATTGCATGAAGCAATGGTTAGATGAGATTTGGGAATGGATTATATGTTAGGTCTTTATAAATAAAGTGTATTTCAAACATGGTTCTCTAATAATAGTGGGGGGAGTGAGTTTAATAAAGAGAGTTTTGGGGGTAGGCGACAATTTTGTCAACATTGCGCCAATGTGTGACACCACTTCCAGTGCAAAACTGGGGGAGTTGCCATCACACTAAGGCAACGGTCTAAGATTCACCCCACACTCCCGTTTTGGGCGCAACCTAGACATCACCCCAACACGACTGGATTGCCAGCTCCAAGTTGAGAAATTCCTGGAGATCTGGAGAGTGAAACCTGGAGAAACTTGGAGAAAGTGGGGTTTGGGGAGGGAAAGGACCTTGGCATGGCATAATTCCATAAAGTCCACACCCCAAAGTAGCCATTTTCTCCAGGGGAACTGATCTCTGTGGCCTGGAGACCAGTTGTAATTCCGGGAGATCTCCAGCCACTACCTGGAGGCTGGCATCCCTACAGCATGATGATGTCACTTCTGGTTTTGTCACCAGAGGCCCCTACCACCCTGGGAAGTGATACCAAAAAACAGGGCCCCGGGCTCGGAGATCTCCTGCTATAGCCTGTATATTTGGATTAATGTGTACCGGATTATCATGGTCCACCCAAATTTAATGCCTAGAACTTCTTTTTTTTTTTAAATACCCTTTTACCATGGAAGTCAAACTAAAAACATAGTTACAGTGCAATCCGAAGAACAGTTTCCTGGGAGTCAGCCCCATTGTTGTACTTGATTTGATTCTGAGGAGATCTCTTAGGACTGCTCTCTTGCTTTCATTCCTCTCCCTCCCTTTCCTAGTCTCCTTTCTGTGAAAATGTACATTGCGAGTGCCCTGGGGCAGGGAACTGTCTTTTGCTTTTGTCTGTAAAGCCCCACCTAAAGTGATGGAGATTTTGGAGAATATTTTCTTACACAACACAAAGCATAAAAGCTTTAAGTCTTTCAATGAGATGACATACAATTATATATTAAAGTGAAAAAGTGTAATAGTTATGATACTTTTTAAAAAATCCTCACAACGATCCTGGAATGTCAGGCAGAGAACATGAGAGGTTTTCTCGTGGCCACACACAGAGCAATCCTATGTGGAGCTACTCTAATCTAAGCCCATTCGTTTCAATGGGCTTAGTCTGGAGTTATGCAGCATAGCGCTTGCACTGTCAGTGAGCCTCAGAGCTAAGAAGGGACGTGGAACCAGCTGTCCTCATTCAAGCCCCACAGTCCAGCCACTCCTGGGGATGTGTACCCGGGCCTTTTTTTCAGGGGGAACGCGGGGGAACGGAGTTCCGGAACCTCTTGAAAATGGTCACATGGCTGGTGGCCCCGCCCCCTGATCTCCAGACAGAGGGGAGTTGAGATTGCCCTCGTAGAGGGCAATCTCAACTCCCCTCTGTCTGGAGATCAGGGGGCGGGGCCACCAGCCATGTGACCATTTTCTCCGAGGGCAACCCACTGAGTTCCACCACCTCTTTTCCCAGAAAAAATGCCCAGTGTGTACATTTTTCCATGTTCAGCTCATTTTAGTTCTATTGTTTTTTTTATATATTGGATGTGTTCATTTTCTTTGTTCTATTCATTATTCCTCTCCATTGGTTTCAACAGGAAACCCATTTCGAGTAGTTAACTTCCCGCCCCCCCCCCCATCCAATTGGGATAAAATTCTTGGGAACTGTGGCCCTCACCTATAGCTTCCTCCTTGCCTTTTTCATCAGATGAGAGAAAATGTTTCCATTCTGTAAGTAATGAAATTTCTCGCTTGCACAATGGGCAGAGAGGCATACGTTTGGCAACCCAAGAAAACAGATGTACAATACGCCCCCCCTCCCCTTCCTGTTCTTACCTTTTTGGGCTCCAGCACTCGAAGCGTTTGCCTGGCAACCCAGTTCCAATACCAGAAGTGAGTCAGAGCCAAGCTACAAGTGACGCCTGACACAGGTTGGACACTTGTCAGTTTCCCTCAAGTTTTGATGGGAAATGTAGGCGTCCTGGTCTTGCAGCTTGGCTCTCCATTTAATTGAAGTTTACAGAGTGGCAGTCTATGGGAGGGAGAACATGCGGTCGGGAGGGGAGTGCAGGCTTCAGGCGCTCGCCAGGCGCCCCCCCTTCCCCTCCGCTGTGTGTGTGTGGGTTTCTGTAAACTTCAGTTAAATGGAGAGCAGAGCTGTAAGACCAGGATGCCTACATTTCCCATCAAAACTTGAGGGAGTGTCCCACCTGTGTCAGGCGTCACTTGTAGCTTGGCTCTCAGACTGAGAAATGGAGCACAGTGAGGCACGGTGGGGGAGAGAGCAGGGGTTTGCTTCCCTCACCTGCATGTTCCGTTTCAGTTAGGAATTATGCACACAAAACCCCCTATTTAGACATGAATGGAGGCTACTTATTTTTTTCCCCCGTTGGAGATAACGATATTGAACGGAGGCAATTTGTATTAGAGAAACAGTGTGGGGGAAGGCACGTCCTCCCCCTGCCTCCCCGTCAGGGCTTCCCATAACTTGTTTTAAGGAACATTAAATGATCTCAGAGCCATCCTTCTCACTGATTTCTTGCATCGTCTCTGAATTATCTCTTCAATGGGGACCCAAAGCGACTCTTTTGTCCTTCTCCCCTCCTCCGTTTTATTTTCACAACAACCCTATGAGGTAGGTTACGCTGAGAAAAAAGTGACTGACTCAAGGAAGGTCACCCAGTGAGCTTCCACCACAGTGTGGAGGTTTGACTCTGGTCCAACGTTCTAACCTCCGCACCCCCCTGCTCTGGGCCTCTGCCTGTTTCTCTTTGACCTACGGAGTCTACCTGCATGCCTGGATATACAAGAAAACATTTATCCCTGTACCTAGCAGAGACAGACCACGAGAGAAGAAAATAGCAGGCAGGCAGCATGGTGCTTAGAACCAAAATCAAAGTTTCCCCTGCGAGAAGCTCGTCAGCCAGCAACATGATCGGAGAAGACAGACCTGCATCAGCGCAGTCCTATTCAATGGGCAGAGCTATGTGTAAGTCTGGTGACTGGTAAGCGTATCAGTTACTTACATACTTCCTGAGCCTTTCTCTCCTGACTCTACATCCTCCCTCTGATCTTCTTGAACTCAAATCACAGGTGGGAGAATAATGGGCAGATCTGAACATTTCTCAGCATTTTCACTTAGTTGAAAATGCTACAAGAAATATAGGAAAGGCTTGGGAAGGGGCAGGGATTAGATTCCCTCAACCATGGCCGTTTCCACGCGACTCACCTTCATCTGGAACGTCGCAACCCCCCCCCCCCCACAAAGATAGTGTCTTCTCATGCGAGTTTTGTGCAATGTCGTGCAAAACTCGTGCGAGAAGATGCTATCTTCCGTGGTTTTTCTGCAACATTCCGGATGAAGGTGAGTAGCGTGGAAACGGCCCATGTCTCGTTTTTCTTAAAAATTAGACACTTACACAAACCCTGATATATTTACATTGGAATGGGAGGCTGCGTATGGAGTGGGGCTGTGGTTCAGTGACGGTTTCTGCTTTGGATGCAGAAAGTCCCAAGTTCAATCCTTGGCACCTCCAGGTAAAAGGACTGGGTATATTATGTGAAAGACCGTGGAGAAGCACTACTAGTCTGAGTAAGGCAATAATACCCTTGGTGGACTAATGGTCAGATTCCCAAAGATTCATGGGATATTAATTTTCCAGTTCAGATCAATCATACCAGGCTATTCGTTAACAGAACAGGATAGCACCAGTTCAGGAAAGCCCTTCCTAGTAACTACACCACATTAATTCTGGCTTTTGGTTTGGATCATGACCAGTTGCATTTATTTCACTCTTCATTTTTCCACTGAGGGGAAGGGGGACGTAATGGCTAGGGCTGCTCTCCCAAGGAATTAATGGATCCATTTCTCTTTCTTCTTTATCAGTGGCCCACCATTTGCGGTTTGCTTGTCCTAAAGTTGGAAAGACGAATCATCATTTTAAAGCCCCTTCAGAATGGAATCTGGGCACACCTGGGCAGGGCCTAACGGCAGTGCAACCCTACAGCCTCTTATGGGAACATTAAATATAAATAAAAGAAAGATCCAATACAGCTGGCCCAAGTACAGCTCTCATGCAGAGAACAAATAATCATTACTAAATTCTGCCAGAGAAGTTACATTTGGAAAACATTAGCGGCCTGTGCACTGTGTACTGCACATTGTCCAAACTTAAATAAAATAGGTTTGTGACATCATTTCTTGGCAATCAAGATAGTCTGTCAGCCCCATCAAATCTGCTGCACCAGTTTACTGTATATTGTAATGTCTCCCCATCAGAGTTTGATAATTCTCCAAGGATCCTGTTGTTATTTTACTAAGCCAGTCAAAGATCAGTTCCTCAGATTTTATTTATGGACCCAGGAGAATGAAGGTGTAGAATCCAGTTCACGGTATTCTGATGAATAAGGACAGCTTGTATGAAATGGAACCTGTTGGGCCACCGAGGGTCCAAACAGTGGGACATCAGGTTGGAAAGAAGCAGGGGCTGCTCAGTGAGAGAGAAGCAGAGAGAAACAAGGGAAAGAGAAAAGGGGTACAGGGCCAGAAAGTAGGGTTGCCCACTTTAGGTTGAGGGAAAACTCTGGGTTGGAGATTTGGGGAGTAGAGTTTGTGGAGAAGAGAAGCCTCATCAGGGTATAATACCATAGAGTCCATCCTCAAAAGCAGCCATGTCATCCAGGGGAGCCGATCTCTGTCATCTGGAGATGAGTTGTAATTCCAGGAGATCACCAGGCCTCACCTGGAGGTTGGCAACCCTAACAGTAAGATTCCCTCCAGCTTTCTCCACCTGGAAGAGCTTACAATCCTCTACAACCAGAGCCTGGTTTACAAGGATAAACTTTTTACGTGATGAATGTTAACATAGCTAAGATCTGAACTTCAGCTGATTAGAGAATACAGCATGAGTGGCTGTTGCACAATTCATTTAGGCCTTGTGCAAATATAAGTTCCCCTACCCCAGAATTCTATCCCATATATACAATTTCACGAGGCTTGGGGGGGAAATGAGTCCTTCATTTCAGGAAAGAAATAAATAGATCATATTATAGCAAAGTGTTTACAGACTGTACCCCACATAGAGATCTCATTCCCCAGGTCGGGGCCTGGGCAGGGCATCCCCCACTCTCAGCCTCTGCCCTCCCCTTTCACCTGGCCAGCAGTGTTACCGGGAATGGGTCTCCTTGCGAGTAGGGGGAATTAGCAGCAAGGAAGATGGCTATACAAGAGGGGTAACGACGGGATCTCCACCAGTGTTTACAGGGGACTTGGCCACCCTAACCCCAGGCAGAAATTACCTGTTTCTCCTCTGATACTTCTGCCCTTGGTGAAAGCCAAGATAGTAGATAAGCAAGCAATATTGGGGAGAAATCAAGCTGAAATAATAAAAAGCTGAGCTCAAGAGTTAGGTTGCCTGTCCAAGAAAGGAGGGGTGGGAACTGGGAAGCAAGGGACTTATTGTGGGTAAAACCACACCTTCAGAACAAAGCCAGGTAGACCCATTGCTTAAGGCAGGAACTCACATCTGACCTGGAAGTACTTGTATCAGGAGGAATTGGGGATTGTTGGGTGTAGCCAGGGCCTGGAAGGGCAATAATGCCATTCCTCCCTCCCTTTGGGTCTCAACTTTTGAACTAATTCCAATTGCTGTCCTTTTAATAACAACAGACTGAAACAGACTGACAACAGACTTCCTAGGTGATCCTGTGTCGGTATGAAGTGCTTCTTGCTTGGATTCCTGCAAATCAACAATCTGAATCCGGTGTAGGAGTGGACTAGCATAGGTTTTTACCCCCAGCCACTTGCTCTATTCCATTATTGGAAAGACTTTAATGGCCTAACACCAGGGGGCACCAGAATATAGACCCAAAGGCTGCCTGTCCCAGTTCTTGTGAATCCTGACCTGCAGGACTGCTGTGAAAGATGTCATAGATCCAGAGGAGTTAGTTGGTTGTTAGTCTGTAGTTGCAAAATAGTAAAGAGTCCAGTAGCACCTTTAAGACTAACCAACTTTATTGTAGCATAAGCTTTCGAGAACCACAAGTCTCTTCATCAGATGCATCATAAGCTTTCCAGAACCACAGGTCTCTTCATCAGAGAAAGGTTGTCATTTGGAGGAAGGCAAGGAGCTGTTCCAGTTGGCAGCAGGAGGTAGGACCCGAAGCAATGGGCTTAAATTACATGCAGAAAGGTACCGGCTGGATATTAGGAAAAACTTTTTAACCGTCAGAGTAGTTCAAAGGTGGAATCAGCTGCCTAGGGAGGTGGTGAGCTCTCCTTCACTGGCAGTTTTCAAGAAGAGGCTGGATGAATACTTGTCAGAGATGCTTTAGGCTGATCCTGCACTGGGCAGGGGGTTGGACTAGATGGTCCGTGTGGCCCCTTCCAACTCTGATTCTGAAAAATGTTATCATCTGGAAGCAAGCATGAGGAATTATACTACCTGACCCTCCTTTGTTTTCTGTATCTGTGGTCCCCCACCCTCACCCCCAAACTTCTTATATCCTCAGCCATGAGCTTCTCTAACCTCCCTGCATCCAGGGCAATTTTACCATAAGGTTGTTAAAGTTAATTACATCAAGGAAACAATATACTTTTGTCTTGTCGCAGACAAACCTTAGAGAGATTTGTGGTAAGACCATCTCATGTAATAGGATTCTAAGTAAGGAAACAAGAGCTTACTTAGGATTTAGGAAGCACTGTAGTTTGCTTTAAGTAGCTCAATACAAAACAACAAAGGAAATACTGGGTTTTAAAAATACTTGCTTGACAAAGCTTTAGTTATCCTTAAAAGTAACTAGACCACAGCTTTAATTAGAATCATACCTGGTGACATTATCCCTAAGTGCAGGCAGGCTAATGAGAAAAGGAATTGGATTTACATATGACTCTGCTGCTTTCTCCAGACTTTAAGCCCCCTGGGGAATGCAGCTGATATGTATGATTCTACTGCAGTTATCGTAGTACTTTGAGGCTGTATGTTTTCTGGGTGCTGAATCCCAGTGACCTCTCATTGGGGCTCTATGCACAGGTAGGCATGCTTAAACTCATTGGTTTCAATGGTCTCGGTCATGTTTGGCGTACAGTTTGCTGTCATGGTTAAGAGCGGCAGGACTCTAATCTGGAGAGCTGGGTTTGATTCCCCACTCCTCCACTTGAAGCCAGCTGGGTGACCTTTGGTCAATCTCAGCTCCTTCAGAGCTCTCTCAGCCCCACCTACCTCACAGGGTGATTGTTGTTACAAGGATAATAATAACACACTTTGTAAACCACTCTGAGTGGGCGTTAAGTTTTCCTGACGGGCGGTATATAAATCAAATGTTATTATTATGTTATTATTACAGAAGCAGGCTGCTAGAGGGAGTTTTTTCCAAGTCATCACACACTGGAATGTGTTGTACCAGCATACTAGAATCTGGCATAGTTCCAACCCAGGTTTATTATACAGATTGGTGCACACAACCTGTTACACCCTCCATGCTCTTTTTGGTTAAAAAAAAAGTTCCAGTACTCATATATAAGATTGCACTAATTTCCACCAATTCCCCCTTCAGGACTTGGGAGAGCCCCCCTCCCCCCCGCAAGGTGCTGGTAGTCAGTACCAGCGAGTATCACCACAAAAAACCTCCCTGCTCCGTGCCATTCCTGGCAATCAGTGGTTCTCAGACAGGTGCATTCCCTGCGTCAACTGAAGGACAGATTGTGCAAATCAGAAGGGCTCGCTATGAAGCCTTGGGTAGGCCACTAATAACAAATTAATTCCCTTTAACGATTACTGAGATACTGATTCAGTTCAGACTGTGGGTGTTACCAGAGAACAAGGCGAGATTAAGCTAGGATGTCTGCATTCATACATCCCACGAATCCATACTTAACTGCAATTAACAAACCAACTTCAAATCCTGGTTCGACAGACCCTAACTAACTATATGTGCAATGTGTGAACTGAGCCGATGTGTGTTGAGACTCTGAGCTCTTGAAACAAAACCATCACAGTTCAAAAGAGCAAGGGCCCAGTGGCACCTTTAACACTAACAACATTTGTGGTCTGGTATGAGCTTTCGTAAGTCACCGCTCACCGGTTATGAGCTCATACTCTACCACAAATCTTGTTAGCCTGATAGGTGCTACTGGACTCTTGCTCTTTTCTACTGGCATCTGAAGAAGTGAGCTGTGACTCCTGAAAGCTCATACCCTACCACCGATTTTGTTAGTCTTATAGGTGGCATGGGACTCTTGCTCTTTTCTGCTGCTACAGACAAACTAACGCAGCTACCCATCTTGATCACAGTTCAAAACCTTCCTCTCACACCACATGGACAGCATATACATTCTGCTGTGAATCATCAAGTAATAATACCGCTAAGTGAAAGAAATTGAACCGTACCCATAAATATGAACCAGCCCTTAAAGGTATAAAATCCTGCTCATGAGCTGGGTATGGCAACCCTCCTTTACTGGCCTAGCAGCATCTTAAGTCATATTGCACTAGAGATATAGAAAGGGAGAAGAAACATCACAGTATGGATAGTTCCTATCAGCTTCCACTGTTGTTTCTGATTTAGCCTCAGTGTGTTAACAGGATGAACAAGGCTGGGGGTATGCTAGGATTCCCTGGGAGCACAGAAGCTGTGCAGAAAACAGCCTGAGTATCTTACAGTGTAATCCTAAGCGGAATCACACACCCTTCTTAAACTTTGTATAAAACTCTGGTTAGGAGGACTGCACTGTCAATTTTCTTTTTCTTTTCTTTCTTTCTTTCTTTCTTTCTTTCTTTCTTTCTTTCTTTCTTTCTTTCTTTCTTTCTTTCTTTCTTTCTTTCTTTCTTTCTTTCTTTCTTTCTTTCTTTCTTTCTTTCTTACTTACTTACTTACTTACTTACTTACTTACTTACTTACTTAAAAAAAGGAATCTTGCAGTCTTTATGGATCAATAATATACCTGAAATTTCAACAGCCAGAGAGATGGCAGCAGGGCTTTTTTTCAGGGGGAACGCGGGGGAACGGAGTTCCGGAACCTCTTGAAAATGGTCACATGGCTGGTGGCCCTGCCCCCTGATCTCCAGACAGAGGGGAGTTGAGATTGCCCTCCGCACTGCCGAGCGGCACGGAGGGCCATCTAAACCCCCCTCTGTCTGGAGATCAGGGGGCGGGGCCAACAGCCATGTGACCATTTTCTCCGAGGGCAATCCACTGAGTTCCACCACCTCTTTCCCCAGAAAAAAAGCCCTGGATGGCAGAATAAAACTTTCACTGTTTATAAGGTGAAGCTTCTGTGTCCTGACCTGGATGGTTCAAATAGCCCAATCTGGTCAGATCTTAGAAGCTAATCATGGCCAGCTTATTTGCATAGGAGGCCGCCAAAGTGGCTGTGATCTGACACACCACACAAAAAACGATGGTGCTTCTATTCCCTGCATAGTTCCTTAATTCCTCCAACTGGAGTAAAATATAATAAATGGTGTCAGTTTGATTAATTTATAAGGGCACAGAATTCAAATTTGTTTGGTCCAGATTGTGTATTATCAACCTTTTGTTGATTCATAAAAGCAACCTCTGTTCCCAGGAGAGAAAAAGTAGAGTTAATTTTCTACCGCTGATTCTGTATGCTGTCTATATTGGAGCTTGTGACCTGGCTTAGGTTGAATGTTGACACGCTCTTCCTGTGCTGGCACGAAGCAAACTTCCAGACATTTCTAAAATCGGCCTGCAGGCAGAACTACTGTAACCCTAAACACAGCAAGGCTGTTTCAGTTCCTTCTCATGGGATATGACAGGAAGGCCTCTGCAAATGACAAACGATACTCTCTAAAGTCAAGATCATTCCATTTAATCCCCCCCCCCCAAAGAACTGAGCTTGAAACAGAGGAATGCAGTGAAGACAGGAACTGTTCAACTTGGTGTCAAACTGCTTACAGGATTTTTGAATAGACCAATATAGTTCCTCCGAGCTACCGCTTCATGTTTCTTTCCTGCCAGACATTGGGGTAGGGCCTTGCCAGAGAGACCCCTCAGCTATCATTCACTGCAGCCATCACAAACCCCTCGCTTGTCTGCACAAGTGACTGATACTACAGTGTCCTCACCCATTTCACAGCACTCAAATCACACATCGATCCAACTGGGATATAGCAAGGATCAACATCACTACTGGAACCATCTTCAACATTTTTCCGGGGAGATGGAGATTGTAAGGGCTTTTTTCCAGCTGGAACGCGGTGGAACGGAGTTCCGGAACCGCTTGAAAATGGTCACATGGCTGGTGGCCCCGCCCCCTGATCTCCAGACAGAGGGGAGTTTAGATTGCCCTCTGCATTGGCGCGGAGGGCAATCTAAACTCCCCTCTGACTGGAGATCAGGGGGCGGGGCCACTAGCCATGTGACCATTTTCACCGAGGGTGATATAAAATTTTAAAAACTCCCCCCTTGTTCCAGCTGACCCAAAGTGACATCATTGGCTCTGGGAGCATGCGTGCACTTTGCATTCACCTCCCGCCAAGAGTTGCCCTCTGTGCTGGCAACCCACTGAGTTCTACCACCTCTTCTCCAAGAAAAAAAGCCCTGGAGATTGCAATAGTGTACTTTCCAGACGGTGCTTGAATATCAGTATGGGCTACAACAGTGTGTTGTAGCCATTGGAGCATCGAACTAGGATCTGGGAGACCCAAGTTTGAATCTCCACTCTTCCAGGGATGCTTGCTAGAGCCAAGCTACAAGTGATGCCTTACACAGGTTGGACACTTGTCAGCTTCCCTCAAGTTTTGATGGGAAATGTAGGCGTCCTGGTTTTACAGCTTGGGTCTCCATTACAGCTGCAAGACTGTAATGCCTACATTTCCCATCAAAACTTGAGGGAAGCTGACAAGTGTCCACTGTCCAACCTGTATCAGGCGTCACTTGTAGCTTAGCTCCTAGGTGTCCCTGGGCCAATCATACACTCTATCTCACATGGTTATTGTGAAGGAGAAGCAGAGAATGTTTTAAGCCACTTTGAGTCCCCATTGGGGAGAAAAGTGGGGTAAAAGAAAGTAAATAAAAAGAATAATAAACATATGTTTAGCTCTCCCACTGAAATAAATGAGGCCTAAAAGTCATTAGCTTTGACTGGACCGTGCCTTTCCCATCCTAATTTCTGTGAAGTCATGCATGGAAATGGGAAGGGTCTGCTGCTACTAACTCAGTATTATATCCAGCTCCGTGTCGGTACTGAAAGAGTATGAAACACCCAGCAACTTCTCAAACATCTTCTCAAAACAAGAAAGCATTAGGCTATGCTGAGTTACCCAGTCAACACATCTCTGAACATGCCACAGCTGGTGAAGGGCACAACAAAATGGTCCGGGACAATCGGACAGTGTACATTACTGCAGCTAAGCAGATAAACACTTGATCAGCAAACTGGATGGGAAACCACAAGGTGCCTGGTGGACACTCGTAAGGCAACTGAAGTCCCGCTTGGTAGATGGAAATTCTTTTTGTGCAAGTCCTCCATTGGATACGGCTGGGATCTTCAAGAATTACCAGAGCAAGGAATTGTTGGAATATAGGCAGCAATGTCTGACATTTAGAGCCAAGCTACAAATGACGAATTATACAGGGAATTGCAGTGTTAGCTGGGAAGCTGAGTTTTAAAAGCAATCGGAAGGCTTTGTCAATTCCCCCTCTCTACAGAGTCTGGGAGATGCTCCTCAGAGGGTTTGTTAATTTCCTCTTCACTTCCTAGAAGGGGAGGTGAAACTGACAGAATCTTTGGGAGACAAAGAGGAAATTAACAAACCTCTGAGGAGAGATCTCAGGCTCTGTAGAGAGAGGAAATTGACAAAGCCTTCCGATCTCTTTTAAAACTCTGCTTCTCGGCTAATATTGCGATTCCCTTCAGTCCTCGTGTAATTCGTCATTTGTAGCTTGGCTCTCAGTCATTATGGGGTTAATGTGTTTACTCAGTGTGCTACTGTTTGCATTGACCTGGAAGGGAAACTTGGCAGAGTGCCAATAGCCTAATCTAACTCAAAGCCTGGAAAACTGAGATGTGTTTGTAAAACTATTACTGGTCAATTGATCGAATGATTTATTTTCTAGGGTCAAGAAGAAGATCGCCATAACAGGAGTAGTATCTCGTTCAAGTTTATACTTTGTAGTGTCAAGAAGAAGGTGATAGATTTCTTTGTTCTGTAGCAACCCCGTGCACCCTTTTTCCTTTTAGAAGTGAACTTTTCTTAAAAGCAAACAAGTGACTGACTCTCTATTGATTCAAGCTCCATTGCAACTCTGAACTTAAACTATTTTAACCCTTTTCTCAACAGGGACTTGTACCAATTTAATACCAGAAATACAGTGGTGCAGTTCTGCCAGCATAGGGCCAAAATGGGGTGGGCATTGGGACTGTGTCAGGGGAGAAGCAGAACTCGGTATCTCGCACTCCTGCACTCTGGGTTCCACTCAGTGATACTACCGTGGCAAAAGAGATGGTATCGATGCAGACATTCCCAGTGAATTCAAGGGAGAGCCAAAACTACTCCTCCCACCTTCCCCTACTCTACCTCTAGGACCACAACACCACACAGGATTCACGGCACATCAACTGCAGATACATTTCAGGCATGGAACTCATCTTTCAGACAATAGGGCACATTTCTGTGTTTACATCATTCTGTCCTTGTGTCATGCAAATTTAGAAGCCACAAGTTGGGACTGTGGTGACGGGAATTCTAGGGAAAGGGCACCTTGTACAAAAGAGAGCACTTTAGATAACCAATACACACTTGATAATTCCACTCAGTTTTGCTTCTCCTGTCCTAGAGACAACCTTCATAAATTATGGTACCGAATTGTGACATAGTTTACAATCCCAGATAGTTCTCCATATTATGGGGAATGATGTTTCTTCCTCAAAGGCCAGCAGACCACAAACCCAGAACCACAAGACCATCTTCTGATGAGACCAAAGTCTGCTCTCAATGGCTAAAATCTCTTCTAAAATTGCCATGGTCTGTCCAATATTTCAACCACAAATCCATTTCTATGGACTACCATTTTACTTACCAGTGACTTAATCCTTCTAAGAAGATAGTTTCAGGTGGTAGCCATGTTTGTCTGTAGTAGAAGAGCAAGATTTGGGTCCAGTGGCACCTTAAAAACCAACTAAATTTCCAGGGTATAAGCTTTGACTCTCTAAAGCTCAATCTTGGTAATATGGTTGGTCTTTAAGGTGCTACTGGGTCTGAATATTACTCTTAACTCTTCTAATTATTTGTTGTGTTCCCATTAAGAAGGTCTATATGCCCAGGGGGTTGGGCGATATGATAACATCAGACCGATCTAATTGATGCCAAGGAAAACAGCTGGCCAGTCAGTAGACAACCAATATGGCTGACACAACAGTGGCCTCTAGTGGGCAAACTGCTAACCGCAGTCAGGTTCTCCAGTTCCTGAGAAGTCTTTAACCAGAGGCAGAATAGCACAACCAAGAACAGACAATGCGATAGTTTTATGGCATCTTTATACATGAAAAAAGCTTCACAACATGTTTTAGTTCCAGATAGTTCTGCAAAAGAATCCTGGGAACTGGACAGCGTACTAAGAATCCTCTAATTCCCTATCCTGCACTTAAACAACTACAGTTCCTGGATGTCTCTGGAGAAAGGAAATGGAATCTATAAACTGGTTATGCCATCATGCTAAACCTTGGTCTGTAATCCAAATATAAAACCTGCACTGCCTAGAAGAAACATTTGATTTCTCTTACTCATCCTATAGCCTATTAATAATGTTCACCTGTGTTAAAAAAACACAAATGCTCTATATATCATCTATATCTATATCTAGGGCTTTTTTTTCAGCAGGAACGCGGTGGAATGGAGTTCCGGAACCTCTTGAAAATGGTCACATGGCTGGTGGCCCCGCCCCCTGATCTCCAGACAGAGGCGAGTTTAGATTGCCAGCGCGGAGGGCAATCTAACCCCCCCTCTGTATGGAGATCAGGGGGCGGGGCCACCAGCCATGTGACCATTTTCTCCGAGGACAACCCACTGAGTTCCCCCACCTCTTTTCCCGGAAAAAAAAGCCCTATCTATATCTATGTCTATGTCTATCTGAAATGGTCTTAGAAACAGAACTACTAATAGATACCTTGCAATGGAGTGTGAAACATAGTGTGAAACATAGGCAGATGGACTTTTCTTCTCAAAGGAAGTCTTTACTGCCTTTTCAAGTTCCCTGGTGCCATGTCAGATACGTAATGGGGAACTATTAAAAGTGCATTCAGTGGTTATATCCAAGTTTCACCCCTGAGATAGTGGCCTTAAAAGCTAAATCACAATCAATCATTCTCTCCCCCCACCCCCACCATATATATATGTGTATGCACATGTGCATATATATGTCCATCTGAAGAAGTGAGCTGTGGCTTACGAAAGCTCATCCCCTACCACAAATGTTGTTAGTCTTATAGGTGCTACTGGACTCTTGCCCTTTTCTACTGCTATATATCCATGTGTGTGTGGTCTCCGCATATGTGTGTGTATGTATGGTCTGTGTATGCGTGTTTGTACAGTTTCCATCATTTCATGCCACTTATTCAATATTTTTGTCATGTTTGGTGTGGCCGAGAAAGAAAACCTGGAATTAGGTTATCTAGTGATACTGGAACAGACTTGATTCTCAGTGCCCGCAAAAAGCAGACCCCAATTATACACAGAAACCCACTCCCCTTTTGCTTTCTCCCACGGAACAACAGCAGATTCCAGCCTACAGGGTTCTCCCTGCCTCTATTTTATCCTCACAACAACCCTGCAAGGTACAGCTTAGGTCAAGAGAAAGTAACAGACCCAAGGTCCCACAACGAGTGGACATGTGACCCAGGTCTCCCCAGCCCCAGTTTGATATTCTTAACACTATAATACCACAGTTTAAGTCTGAAGTGTTGCCATTCAATCCTACGGGGAAAAGTAGTCCCACCTCTCCCCATCATTATATAGAACAGCAGCTTTTAGTTAAATACTTAGAGGGAATAAAAAGACCCTTCACAGGCTGAGATTGCCTTCTTCCATATGAACCTGACCAGATCATAGATGGAGACCCCTTCTCCAGTTGCCCTACTTTTTAAAAGTTTGCATGATGGATTTAGCTCTGTAAGCTTGGGATTCTTCCACCCCAATCTTCTTAATTTTTTTCATGGACTGCTATTGTTAAATCCTATTTTAATTGTTGCTGCTGGTAAGATACATAGTTTATGAGGTTAAAGCAGGGATCGAAGGAGGTTGAGTCAGGGCTGGGACTATCAAGAAACCAGGTATCCAGCTCTTAGGGGAAGACCTGCCCCACTGCAAGAGCCTGGAAGCTGTGGATGGGTTAGGGTATCCCCCCTCCCCACTTAGAGCTGAAACTTTTAATGGAGCCAGCAAGCAGCCGGAGGGACAGCAAACTGGGCTGGCGAAAGGGGCCTGGGGGCCACCTCCTTCCTGTCTGTAACTTCAGTGACTTTATTGGCATATGCAGCAGGTATAGGTTCTACTGCCGGGTTTCATTTGATGTACATTCCTCAATCCTGTTACTATCAGTAACCTCTTCATTATCGCTGACATCTGGTTTTCATACCCTCTGCAGTTTCAAAAATAAAAGGCATTGCTGAGTGTAGGATCTGCTTCGGTAGAACGCTGCACAGTGAAAAACTCAGTCCCCTCTCAGTTGAATTCACGTAGCAAGAGCTAAAAATGCAAAGCCGCATAGGATACAACTTTTGTGGTGGCGCACCACTTCAGAATGCCGGCATCCGTTTTCATATTTGGATGCTCCCACAGGTAACATTACTCACTGCATATACAAAATGAGGACACCAAAATCAAGACTAGCCCGGAGGAATAGGGTACAGTCAGAGTCCCTTCTCATACAAGAATTCTAAACAACACTGAGATCTGTCAAGCTCTAAAATAAGAATTGTGAACGGATCACCTAGCAAATATTGCCACACAAGTGAGGGACCTGGACAGATTTGCAGGGGCGTCTCATTTCCCCCTTCCTCACTATTTCGTCTTTCCAGTCCCTGAAAGTTCCCATAGCTTATCCTCTTTTTCTGCTTCCTTCCCTCCTTCCCACTCACCTGCTAACCTACCTTTATCTGCCCCCTGTATTCAGCTTAGCCAGCTTCCCTCCTGCTGGCAGCTTCTACCAGGCCAGGCAGTGGCACAATGCTCCCTGAGACTGGCTCACTTGTGCAGTAGGAAACCAGCAAGGACTTGTGGAGGGTATCTCACTTTCTCCTGTAACCAGGCCTGGGTGAGTCATGCAAGTTTGGTAGTAGCAAGTCGTCTAGTGGTTGCTGCTAGGCCTGGCCCCAATGAGTCTTCCTTCAAAGGCCAAAACACCCCTGGAAAGGCTCCTGCCTTTTACTGACAGAAACCAAGGATGGAAGGTTGGCAATATTGTTGTGGTTGTCTAGCAGTGATCACCGAGGGTGTCTTTCTTAAAGCTACAGGCACTCCTTTTATCATTTGGGGAGTGGGTTAATCCCCCCCCCCCCATGCGTGGCTTATTAGACTTCAGATTTTTCTGCAAACATGCCCTTTTCAGGTTTGTAGAAAGCTCTCTTGTCTGTCCGAGGCCTCAATTTCTAGATTTAAGTATCCACAGATGGGGCCATGTTGAGAATTAGGTACAGCGATGTCTCATGGGACGCACATATTCCCTTGGAAACTGATTTCCTGTCATGTAACTTGGTAGTCTACTAACTTGGTTTCCATCTGCATATGCAAGTGTTACCTTAAAGCTAGCTAGTCAGTGTAAATGTCTTTTCAGAATCTGTTTTAATAATTTATCCTAATCTCTCAATATTTCATATGAAGCTTAATACTTCTTTGTGTTTTCCTCCTGAAAAATGCAGATGAGTTCTAGTCAAGCATAAGACCTGCTTTAAGGCCATTTATTGTTCAGCTGGGCATGTAAAAATGTAAAAGAGTAAGGATTTGACTTTAGATAGAGGTCCCCTTGCCTGCAGCCTTTCCTGGAAAAAGCGGGGGCCACAGTCACACATGCCCTGGTAACATCCAGGCTGGACTACTATAACACTCTGTACCTTCCAAGAGAGCCAGTTTGGTGTAGTGGTTAAGTGTGGCAGGACTCTAATCTGGAGAGCCGGGTTTGATTCCCCACTCCTCCACTTGAAGCCAGCTGGGTGACCTTGGGTCAGTCACAGCTTCCTCAAAGCTCTCTCAGCCCCACCCACCTCAGTGGGTGATTGTTATGTTGATAATAATAACACACTTTGTAAACCGCTTTGAGTGGGTGTTATGTTGTCCTGAAGAGCGGTATATAAATCAAATGTTGTCAGGGCTTTTGTTCTGGGTAAAGAGGTGGTGGAACTCAGTGGTGGAACTCAGGACTGCACAATGACGCCACTTTGGGTCAGCTGGATCAAGGGGGGAGTTTTTTAAAGTTTAAATCGCCCTTGGAGAAAATGGTCACATGGCCGGTGGCCCTGCCCCCTGATCTCCAGACAGAGGGGAGTTTAGATTGCCCTCCACACCACTGGCATGGAAGGCAATCTAAACCCCCCTCTGTCTGTAGATCAGGGGGCGGGGCCACCGGCCATGTGACCATTTTCAAGAGGTGCTGGAACACCGTTCCACCGCATTCCAGCTGAAAAAAAGTCCTGAATGTTGTAATTATTATTAAGATAGTTTTGACGTTTCAGTTGGTTCAGAACATGGCAGCTGGGGAGATAATTGCTCCCAACTTGTGGTAATCACCAAGGCCAATGTTATCCTCTAACGAGGCTCTGAGATGGACCAGTCCACCTGTACAGGCCCACTCATGCTCTGAGATTAGCTGAGGCATCCTCACGGCAGCAACCTCTTGAAGGGGAAGTCTGAATAGTGGGAGCCTGTTTGAGGTCGCTGCCTCGTGGCCGTTCCTTCTCTAGAGGTCATCGAGCAACACCTTTTTAGGCCCTTTTCATAATGCCTTAGTTAACCATTTTGGCTGCTGATCGCTAGTGGATTTTTTGTGCCGTTTCAGACACAACTGGTTTGACTGCCAGTTGCTAATGGATTTTTTTAACCTTTTCAGACAAAGCCACCTGTCTGTCCTGTTTGCAATGCGAGGTTCATATATTTTTTTTAAAAAAATCCTGTTTTTCCCATTCTCAGTTTTTCAATGTGTTTCCCATTTGCTGTGAAGTACTGCTTAAAATATTCACCTTTTTAATTTTCCCGCCCAGTTCCAGCGTGTTCTTTGTTTGAATCTATATAGATTAGCACTATAGTGCTATAGCATTGCAACAGTCGGTGTAGCAGGTTCTTTGAATTCCCACTTTCATTTTTTAATAAAATTAAGCCTCTAGCCCCTTCCATTGCAGAGATATCCATTTGCCCTTATATCTCCACAGAGACTTATGAGTGACTTTTTTTTAAAAAAATGAAAGGTGGGAATTCAGAGAACCTGCTTTAACTGTTTTTACAATGCCATAGTGACATTTTTGTGCTGATTTTCTTTAAAAAATGCAAAATCCCTAGTAGTCCAGGGGCGGGGGTGGGGTGGAGATAGTCAATTCCCACAACAGAAAAAGCTGCGTTGTTTGAAAAGGCCACAGTGATGGTGGTAGAAAGGGGCACCAAATTGTAGCTGACTAATGGCGACCCCTGCTAGGGTTTTCAAGGCAAGAGACCAGCAGAGGTAGTTTGCCATTGCCTGCTTTTGCATAGCACAACAGGTCTTCCTTGGAGGTTTCCCGTCCAGTTACCAACCAAGGCCAATTCTGCTTCCAAGATTATGGCTGATTCCAGACGACTAACCTGAAGGCGCTGCATGCCGCCATGTTCCAGATCGCGACGGGGAAAACGCGAAATATCACGTTTTCTCGCACGAGTTTGGCGCGACGTCGCGCCAAACTCGCGCGAGAAAACGCGATATTTCGCGTTTTCCCCGTCGCGATCCGGAACATGGCGGCATGCAGCGCCTTTAGGTTAGTCGTCTGGAATCGGCCCAGGCTTGCCTGGGCTATCCAGGTCAGGGGAATTAAACTAATGAAATAAAATATCTCAAACCATGGGTATGATCCAGCCAAAGAAAAGCATTTTCGCCTGACTACTTTAAACGACTTAAACACGTGCTTAAATGTCTCTCACTGAAATTAGAATGTACAATTAGTGAGTCAGTCAGAAACAAAGTGTAATAATATATTATTAATTATTAATTATATAAATATTATTAATATTTATCCGCTCCGTAGGGATGAATAGTGAGTCATCACCAAAACAGCTTGCCTTAGAGGCTCCAAGGAGGCTGCCATGGTGGAGGGAAGGCCCATCGCAGCGGCATGGCCACTGCGAGGTCTTGGAAGGGCTTCATCGCCATGCTGGGCCTCCCTGCCACCTCCACAGCCCTGGTGCAACAGTGTGGCTGTCCTAAGTCCCTGCAGTGGCTGCGAAGGCAGCAGAGAGGCCTGGCGTGGTGGCGCAGCTCTCCCAAGGCCCCGCCCAATCAATTTTCTAGAGCCCGTTGTATTTTTCCACACAACAGGCTCTGTTGCTAGTATAATATAATAATTGCGTGATCTGAAAAACGGGAAAAGAAAGGTAAGAGAAATTACTTCACAGACATTTCAAATAGTATCCAAGTCTTTGGCCAGATTATGCCTCCCCCCCCCACCTTTTATGTCTTCCTTTTGAAAAACCGAGTTGTTAATTTCTTATCCATGTTCAAAAACATAACTATGGCGTTCCAGGGGACAAGAAAGAAAGAAGCAGAAAGATGAAAAGAAGGGTGGGAGAGGAAAGTCTTTGGTATTGCGAGGAGTAAATCCTCCTGAACTGTGCTGAGGAATTTCGACTCTCCTTCTGGATATCCTGCCCAGCTCAGCCTGAGTCCATCACTGGGAGCTTGATGCATTTTGCAGATGGATCCACAACCGTGCATGTCTGACACGCAGATGGTTCGGCTTGCATTTCTTAGCTGTCCAGCAATCAGACAAAATTTTGAGGCTGATCATTTGCAGATGTTTCATGAGGAAAGTGAGCAGCCCATCCACTTTGACTAAATTTATTCCTCCTTCTGTAAGCCTCAGCTATGCTATTGCATGAAAAGTGTGTTGGTCCCACGGGCAGGATTTAGCTGCTGCCTGCACTGAAGCCGGTATTTCTGTCTTGACTGAAAATTGATTAAGGAGTTGAAGAAACAAAGAACGGGGAAGGGGGAGCTTTTGTATGAGCTGGCATCATTCAATATCACTTGGGTATCTACGAAGTTGAAGACATTTAAGACACAGGTTTTAAAACCGATATGTTTGTGAGAAACGAGCTACCAGGCTTACGGTTTGCTGCTGACAGCCAAGATTTAATCATAGCCAAGGACCAGGAAAGAAGATCAATGATAGAACAAATCCCCTGAATAAATGAAGCAGACTCTGAGCACATACAAAGTGTCTTTTGTCTCCAGCCCAACCAGCTCTGACACAGAGCCAAAACACACGAGAAGAAAGACCTAGGTTCAGCACGTGTTCTCTTACCTCAAGGTTTGCCGGGATCTGTAGGCGTCCTGGATGCTTAAAGTTTAGCATTTACAGAGCAGCAGGGAGGGAAATACAGGCGCCTGCATTTCCCTTCCCCTTCCTGCTGCTCTGTAAGTGCTAAACTTGTTCTCTTACCTCAAGGTTTGTTGGGAAGTGTAGGCGTCCTGGAAGCTTAAAGTTTAGCATTTACAGAGCAGCAGGGAGGGAAATACAGGCGCCTGCATTTCCCTTCCCCTTCCTGCTGCTCTGTAAGTGCTAAACTTGTTCTCTTACCTCAAGGTTTGTTGGGAAGTGTAGGTGTCCTGGAAGCTTAAAGTTTAGCATTTACAGAGCAGCAGGGAGGGAAATACAGGCGCCTGCATTTCCCTTCCCCTTCCTGCTGCTCTGTAAGTGCTAAACTTGTTCTCTTACCTCAAGGTTTGTTGGGAAGTGTAGGCGTCCTGGAAGCTTAAAGTTTAGCATTTACAGAGCAGCAGGAAGGGGAAGGGAAATACAGGCGCCTGTATCTCCCTTCCTGCTGCTCTACGAGGGCAATCTCAACTCCCCTCTGTCTGGAGATCAGGGGGCGGGGCCACCAGCCATGTGACCATTTTCTCCGAGGGCAACCCACTGAGTTCCACCACCTCTTTCCCCAGAAAAAAGCCCTGCATATATCCAAAACACAGATTTGTGAAAATACACTCTAAGCCAACCTCCAAATCAGCATGCAACTCAACTTTACAATGAATCCCTCAGTAAGAAGAAAGTGCAAGTGCGTGACATACAATAAACACATTTCATAAATACAATCCATAAACACATCAATCAATAATTCAATATTGCAATAGTCCATACAGCTAACCTCTGCAAATATCGCTGATAGAGATACAGGAATATGACGGTTCTGTCCTTGACATCTTAAGCAGTGCAAGCTGTCTGAGATCTAGTCCAGGCCGAGCCTACCAATTTTTTCTCATGTGCTAAGAAAAACATGGGGAAGATGCCACAACCGGAGTTCCCTGAATGGCCCCTTTACCTTGATGGACCAGCTCTCTTCCTCTAATGCTTGTGATTCCGGTCATTATTTGCTCTAAAAGCATTTCTAGCCCCCTCCCCTTCTTCCAAGCTAGTGCATCTTGCTTGCCCCTTCCTCCCTTTTCCCTATGACAACCCTGGGAATGACTTGCTCATGCCACCTAGTGAGCTTCCGTGGCAGATGATGCATCATAACCTGTTAATTATTTATGTCATTTATAGTCTGCCTTTCTCAGTGTCCCTCGAATCCCTATACAGGGCTGGCGCTCTTAACTGCATTGTACACTGACTCAAAGCTGCCCTCCAGATTTTAGCAAAGGGGTCACTTCACTTCACACATTATGAAGTCCAAAGTCTTTGTGTTGGTTGGTGGAGACGATTGTCAGCTCTGGGCTGGGAAAATCCAGGATATCTGGAGACAGGCCATGGGAAGGGTGATGTTTGGGGAGGGGTGAGACCTCAGAGAGGCATAATGCCATAGAGGCTGCTTTCACACATCTTGGATAGGGCACGTTAGCAATTTGTTTGTAAGTGGCATTTCCTATTTTACATAGGAAAATCCAGTTGCAAATGATTGCTAAATCCATTGCAAGTACCAGAATCTATCCTCCAGAGCAGCCATTTTCTTCAGGGGAACTGAGATCCGTAGTCTGGAAATCAGAGTCTCTCTACACGAGACATCTTACACGGGGACGCTCAAGTGTAGGGAGACACAATGTTAGCTGGGAAGAGTAGTTTAAAAAGACAGTGCCAGCGGAGATTGCTCCTCAGAGGGTTTGTTAATTCATCTTTGCTTCCCCAAAGGCTCTGTCAATTTCACCTCCCCTTCTGGGAGGTGAAGATGAAATGAACAAACCCTCTAAGGAGTGATCTCTGGCTCTGTCTTTTTAAACTACCCTGGTGTAGAGAGGTAAAATTGACAGAGCTGGTGGAGATCCTTCCTCAGAGGGTTTGTTAATTTCATCTTTGCCTCCCCAAAGATGCTGTCAATTTCACCTCCCCTTTGAGGAGGCAAAGATGAAATTGACAAACCCTCTGAGGAACGATCTCCACTTTTGTCTTTTTAACTATGCTTCCCGGCTAACACTGCATCTCCCTGCCCTTGGGCATCCTCGTGTAAGACGTCTCGTGTAGAGAGACTCTCGGTTGTAATTCCAGGAGATCCCCATGTGCCACCTGGAGATTGGCAACACTGTTGGTGGATAATAGATGCATTTGCATCAGACATTCAGTAGGAATTTGTGCCTCCTAGACTCACCTATGCGTTTTTATCCTCACAACCACACCATGCAGGTACCTTCAGCCTCCCCCCCATACTATTTTCACTTCCTCGAACTGTCCTGTGGAGCTGTAAGCAAATCTAATCCTTCTTCTCTTGCAACTGATCATGGCTATTATGCTATTCAGAAATGACACTATGTTGGATGAACTGAACATGACTTCGCACAGGAAGAACATTATGTTGCTTGCTGAGGACACCATGGGCCGTTTCCAGATGGCTTACCTGAAGCCGCTCCATG
This sequence comes from Eublepharis macularius, assembly GCF_028583425.1. Taxonomy (NCBI): domain Eukaryota; kingdom Metazoa; phylum Chordata; class Lepidosauria; order Squamata; family Eublepharidae; genus Eublepharis; species Eublepharis macularius. The sequence continues at coordinate 132,667,042 of NC_072797.1, forward strand.
CCGCAATGTTGTGGATCGTGCCGGGGAAAACGCGAAATAACGCGTTTTCTTGCGCGACTTTTGCACAACGTCATGCAAAACTCGCACGAGAAAACGCGATATTTTGCGTTTTCCCCGGCACGATCCACAACATTGCGGCATGGAGCGGCTTCAGGTAAGCCATCTGGAAACGGCCCATAAATTGTACCCCAATAGGTATGACCGAGCCAGTCCCCATATGAAAAACAAAAACAAAAACCCCTCTCCCTGTACATTCTAGTATGTCAAGGAAGAGAAGTCTACTCTAATCATCTTTCTGACATGCTCCTTTTCAATGTACATGGATCCCCCCCCCCAGTGAGAAGCATTCCTTTTCCCACTCCTGGATTCTGAAGTGGTACGCTCCATGAAGTTTTACTTCTTTGTGTAAACTGGCTTTTAACCTATCCCTAGATGGCTCTGAACATTTGCGGAAAGGAAACGTCCCTTCTGTTTACTGTTTTTTGGGGGCTCAGTGAGAAGGCTCAGTGTTTTAAAATCTCCTGGGAGCTACATGCACACACAGCCTTCATATTAATGGTGCATAACAAACTCTTCCCTTTCCTTTTAGTCAATGAAGGGTAAAGGTGCATAAACTAGGAGGTTAGGAGGTCATGCGTACAGAAAGCCTGCAATATGACATATGCTTTCCATTTCTTTGAACACAACAAAAAATAAATTTGCAAGAAGTCCTTTGGGGAAGCCCTGATTTTGTCCCAGTAACCTCTCCTCCCCCTTTACCATCAACTCAGATGGTTTCCTTTACTTCAAGGGCTGCTTTACACCTGCCATACACATCTTTGGGTTTCTCATCATTCCGTCTGATTCACACATCACAGCAGCCCCTAAAAGTCCTTAAGCTGATGAAAACCGTTAGACTGCAGTCGGGCAGGCAGGGGCAGCTCCACGGTATTCCATGAGATTCAGCAGTGCAATCCTAAGAAGACTTACTCCAGTCTATGCCCATTGAAATCAAAGGGATTAGATTGGAGTAATTCTGTTTAGGATTATACTGTAAATCACTTAGAACATGTCCAGATATGGGAGTTTATGACAGAGTGACGAATCTGTATGTGTGAATGATCCATTGTGCATTTAGTACACAGAGACAACTTTGTCATTGTCTGCATGCAAGGAATATTTTTAAATATTTTTTAATCAAGAGAAGAAAAGACATTCCAGGACTTTAAAATATTTAAGCTTTATACCTTTGTGGTGGAGCAATTCAACGAGTACAGCTGCCACAGCAGAAATAAAAGCAAACAATTCTAAATTGAATTTCTTATTTTACCCTGACTTCTCAGTCCAATATCAAAACAACTTGGATAAGAAATACAGAGCACTTGCTTTTTTTAGCAGCAGCAACCGCTGAGCGTGGCTACTAGGAGGCAGAGTGTGTCCAGCAGGGCTTTTTTTCTGGGAAAAGAGGTGGTGGAACTCAGTGGGTTGCCAGCACGGTGGGCAACTCTTGGCAGGAGGTGGTGCCCCTGGTACCACATGTGCGTGTGCAAAGTGCATGCATGCTCCCAGGGTCAATGACATCACTTTGGGTCAGCTGGAACAAGGGGGGAATTTTTTTTTTTTTGAAAATTTTTTTATTGGGTTAGTATCAATTATTTTCACATTACAATCAATTCTCCCCTTTACCAATTTCTAACCCCCTCCCTTCCCCCCCCTTTTTATTGACTTCCAACAGTTTTCCAGCCCTTTGTCCCTTTTCCCTTACTCTTTATATATTCCTCTATCTAATCGAATATGTATTCTCCTTTTGTTCTAAGCAATACTTCTTTGACTATTTTTAATACTCTGTACCCATAATAGACAAGGGGGAATTTTTAATAGTTTAAATTGCCCTTGGCAAAAATGGTCACACGGCTGGTGGCCCCGCCCCCTGATCTCCAGACAGAGGGAAGTTTAGATTGCCCTCTGCGCCGCTGGAGCAGTGCGGAGGGCAATCTAAACTCCCCTCTGTCTGGAGATCAGGGGGTGGGGCCACCAGCCATGTGGCCATTTTCAAGAGATGCCGGAACTCCGTTCCACCACGTTCCTGCTGAAAAAAAGCCCTCTCTACTTTCATTCCATTTCCCACAGACAGTCAAAGAAAATACTGGCCTGTCCAGGTGAAAACCAGATACCTGGCAATCCTATCACTTGCAATGCACTGACATCATTTCTGGAAGTGACATCATCATGTTGCTGACCTACTGGAACTGCTCTAGTACTTGGGCAAAAACTCTGTGGTTTTTGCCCAAGTACCAGAGCTTCCCCCAGCAACCTGAAGCCGGTAAATCCCTTCATTTCCCACTATTTCTTCCCCTGCCAACCAGCCTGGGAGGAGTTGTGGGGGCTGGCAACATTACTCAAGCCAAACTTGGCAACTGTTATCACAGAACCAGAAAAAATGTTGAGCAGAATAGCTTGATATTTTTGTTAACTTATTACGTGGGGTGAGGGGATAAAACAACTCACTGGCTCCTTTGCTGATTTTTTGAGCATGCCTCTCTCAGGGGCCTTAAAAAACACAACTGTGTTTAGATCTCAGCCTCTCCATTTTTATATATCTATTTGGTTCATAGAGATGCATCTCAAAGCCATCTTTTATCACCTCAGGAAAGCGTGCTTCATAACTCACATTTAACAAGAACACATTTCACATGTACCCATAAAATTTTCGCAAACACATTTCTAGATGTGTGTACTATGCTGGCACCCAAAAGGGGAGCTTTAACTCTTGGAAGCTCATACCCTGGAAATCTAGTTTGTCATTAAGATGCTACTGGACCCAAATCTTGCTCATCTGACCCCCTCCATGTACTTGCAGCACCAAAGGTGATTTCCCCCTCCCACCCCAATGTATAACATATGAAGTTGTCCTCAGAGGGGGTTTTGTAATGAAAGAACTGGAATCTTGCCCAAACAGAGCCCTGCATAAAACCTGGTGATGAGCACAATATATCAATGTCCCATGAGCACAAATCCCAAGACTGGCCCTACCGTTTGGTGCACCTACAGGATCACTCTTCAGGGTGATAAGTTAACCCTCCAACATTCCCTAATTCTCAAGGATGTGGTGATGATAATCACTATCTTAGATAACTTTGTAAGAAGACTAGACAAATTCTTGGAGGATAGCTATTAGCTGTGATGGCTAAATGTGTCAGGGTCTGTTTGCATAGTACCTGAAAGGAAGCAACCTGAGTAACACCATGTTTAATTCTGTAGTTGTTTAGTCTTCTTTTCTCTCTAGGCCCCACCACCTGCGAGGAGCTGATTCCATGGGAGAGGATACTGTCTTATCTATTCTTCGAGCCGATTCGACCTTGGCTGGTGTTCACACAGAGAACTTTCCTGCTATGTGAACTCTGGGGGGAGGCTGGGGTCTGAGAGTGTGAAATGTAACAACTTTCGTTCTGTGTCTCATTCCTAACAATGCCTTGTTCAGCCAGGATCTCAAATCCTGGAATATGGACGTCTGGGCCTGAATGCTGTCTTTCAAAATAAAACCTTTTGAAGTCAAAAGACCTTGTCTTCTTGCAGAAGGGAGTTAGACAGACTCTCGTGTCTGGAATGCCATAGTCTGACAAAATGGAACCTCAAGGTTTAGAGGAAGCGTACTGCCAAAAACTAGCTCCTAGGAGTCATCAACCAAGGACACCTCTTTGTGCCATGCTTATGGGCTTTCTGGAGGCATCTGGTTAGTCGCCATACGAAAGAAGATGCTGGTCTCCAGAGATTTTTGGTCTCATCATGCATCAGGGCTCCAGATGTGGGAAGCTTCCGACCGATGCTGTTTTACACCACTGCTCAGTCCCGACTCCCAAGTCTACTTGTACAGAAGTGCCAGACAAGAGAAGTGATGTCAGACAAGATCTGTAGGTTTCTAAATTTCTTATTCTGAAAGATTTCACCTGCCTGGATATCATCTCTGCCAAGCCAGTTTAGCGATACTAAGCTGGGAGAATGGACAGCACATCTTGTCCAAATAATTTCTTTGCTGGTTAAGCAGGTTCTTGGGATCAGCTTTTAATCTTTAATCCCTCTCAAATAAAATATTAAATGTTGGTCTCCAGATTCAGATTTAAGGGAGCCTAATCTTAAGCATCCAGGTATGAATTTTTAATTTAAAGCTGTCTCTGGTTTTCTAAATTTAGCTTGATAACTGCAGGTCCTGGCAAAAATCTTGGCATCTTCAAATAAAGCTTTTTAAAAATCCTTTTGGGAGAAAGTTTGGATGTTTTTAAAAGTGGTGTTCTGTAATATCTTCCATTATTTTGGGTGTTTTTAAAAGTGGGATCCTTCCATTATTTTGAACATACTGCCTCTGTACCACTGAATATTCAGATATGCACATTCTTTGTGGAGAAAAAAATGCTAAGCATCAATATTCAGAACCGTTTTAAACAATTGGTTAAAAAAAATCAAGATACAAGAAGGCACATAATTGGAACAAAGGATGCTTTCATTCAGCAATGTGACATGCTATAGCCTAACAAAATTCAATTCAGGTTGTTATCTGTAAGAATCCTATGCAGGGCTTTTTTTCTGGGGAAAGAGGTGGTGGAACTCAGTGGGTAGCCCTCAGAGAAAATGGTCACATGGCTGGTGGCCCCGACCCCTGATCTCCAGACAGTGCATCAGCCCTCTGTCTGGAGATCAGGGGGTGGGGCCACCAGCCATGTGACCATTTTCAAGAGGTTCCGGAACTCCGTTCCCCCGCGTTCCCCCTGAAAAAAGCCCTGATCCTATGTCTGCTGTGGTGATCATTGTCAGCAAAATTCTCCCCAAGTTCTTGATTTGCACCAAATCCTTCATGTGAATGCAATCCTAAGCATACCAGATTTTCCAGCAGCATAGAAAAACAGGTACAAGGAATTTCATAAGGCATTCCCAACTTTAAGGTCCTTCATGATCTTAAAGTTGATCTTAAAAATTGGCACCAATAGCAAGCTACCCCGATGCACTACTATGCACATTTACTTCTTCTTAGGCAGTGTTCCCCAACATGGGCATGATGGCACCTGCCAGTACTTCCCTGGTGATCACTTAGCTTTTCACAAAGTGGGCAGGACATTCGTATGGCAGGGCTTGTTATGGGCTGCCCTCAGTCAAATGAAAGGGCTTTCCATGGAAGCAGCAGCAGCAGCTGTTACTGCAGGATCAGGAATACCGTTAAGCGCCCAGGTTTGTGGCTCCATTCTTCCGTCTCTTGCTTCGCTCTTCCCTTTGTTTCTCCATTCTTCCGTCTCTTGCTTTGCTCTTCCCTTTGTTTCTTCTTTGTTCCCCTTCTGCAACTCTTCTGCAAAGTAAGTCAGCCGCTTGAGCTTGGCTCTGCCTCCTGCGGCAACTGTTTTGGAGATGGTGAATGATGGCCCTGCCTGCTTTCACAAAATTCCAAAGTAACCTGCAGAATCAGAAAGGTTGAGGACTCCTGTTCTAAAGCAACAAGTTGTCTACACTTCTGGGAGCAGCCTCTTATCAGTAAGTTTCTTAAGAGAAGGGAAAAAAAGGAAAATAAAGAAAATAAAAAGATTCTAAATAAAAAGATTCTAACTGCACATCGAAGCCTGTGGGCTACATAATAAGTCATACCTTTAAACTGAAGTTCAAATGGCGTAATTCGAAAGCTAATCTTATGACTCTGGAATCTTGACACGGCCTGTATCGAAACGGCCGTGGCACTTCACTCTACTTTAATGTAAATAACATTAGGGAGATGCTGTTTCGTTGTATTTTTCATTTTCTGCTACACTTTTAGAATTGTTATATTTCTCAAAGAATAGCTTCCCACGCCTTGGTTCCGTGTGTGTATTCTCTTTTCTTGATGTATTTAGATAGTCCATCCTATCTTTTACAGCACTGACTCAGGTAGGATGACAGGCAAAACTTGTATGATACATAAAATACACAGTTACACATAATCCAGCCTATATTGCCACCCACCTTTAGTATTTAACTATATGGGCAATCCCCAGAACTCTCCCAGCCCAGCTGAATATGCTTGCTAACATATCTAAGTGTAAGGCTGAAATGCTGTGATTAATTCATTTTCATGTCATAAGCCAGGACATTTCTCAGTTGCATGTCATAATCTAGTGGAGCCTAAACAACTGGAGATTGCTATCCCTACTTTCTGCAGAGGCAAGAAAACAATACAGGGATTTGTTCTGGATGGAGAGGAGAGGGGGCATTAAATCTGGAAATTTAGTAGGGTCGTGTTTCCAGATCTATAGCCCTCTGCATTCATTATGTCCTGTTCTATTCATGCAAACAGGGAACCCACCAGCCATACATATAGGTTGTGATTGAGATCCTATGAACCTGCCAGTCATGCATGTAGGGTGTACCTAAATTCCTATAAGGCACCTGATATGTGTGATCACTCATGGTCTTGTGTAAACTGGGCAACATGTGTAGTTTCCATGTGGGGGGAGCTTCCGTTCATGCAAATCAGACCCCTGGAATATAGAGGTTTTGGATAGTCTGAATGGACTTGCCCAGTTCTCATGAGGTGGCAGCCACGCGTATTGGACAGATCATGCTCCCTAGAGATGTGGCTGCTGCTGCCTGGTTCTCAGGGGTGATGCAGCTCTTACGTTTTCCATCATTTAAGGGGGCAACTTTATTCCTATTCTCTTAAGCACAAGGAATTCAACCCACACAGGTGTGTCAAAGGCAGCATTGTGAAGTCTACCCTGAAAGCTGTTAGTGGAAAGCCACTTTCACAATTGCCCTCAACCAAAAGAGCCACATGATTACTGGTATGCCCTCTGTGCCACCTCAAATGCACAATAAAATAACTGTTAACATTAAATATATAACTGTAGCCTTTTAAATTATTATTTATTTGCCTTCATTTATACTCCACTTTTGCCCTAATGGAGACCAAAAGCAGCTTACATTGTTCTCCTCTCCTCCGTTTTATCCTCACAACAACTCTGTAAAGTAGGTTAAGTTGAGAGGGTGTGACAGGCCCATGGTTAGAGATGGGCACGAACAGCAATACGAATAAAGAAAAGCCACAAACAGCCCAATCTGCTGTTTGTGAACAAGCTGTTCGTGAGGCTCCATTCTAAACAAACAGGTGGTCGTTGCAAGCCTCGTTCTCAAGCCAGACAGTCTGGCACCTGCAATCAATTCCCTTGGCAACTTAGGCCGGGATTGTCTGAACTCTGTCTGAACTCCTGCTGTTGCCCTGGAAACCCCTATCGAAGCCCAATTTAGCTTGATAGGCAGGTCTTCCTTTCAAGTGTGGAGCTCCAAATTTGTTACAAGGGAACAAAGACCAGGGGGGAGGGGGGCTCCCAGCTCTGGCTTTGGAGAGGGAGAGACAGCTGCTGTTGGCATTTTGATAGAGTGAGTGCATTGGAGCTTGAATTTTCTTTGTGTGTGGTGGGTGTCAGCCTGTGGCTAGATAAGGCTCTTCCTACAGGTTCCCTTTCAAAAGCAAACAAGAGTCCATTGATTGAATAAGGAAACTTTACTGCAGAAAAGGTCCATTATAGTCCACTGTCCTGAATAGAAGACTCAGGATGGTACACAGTCATTGTTACCAATGAAGAGCAAAGCATGAGGTACAGAGTAACAATTCCCATCTGAATCAGCCTCCCCCCACAGTTCTCAAAACAACATCTTTCAGTCCTGGGAAGCTGCTCTCCTTCAAGGCCAATGCTTGGTGGAACGGTGTTAGACAAAACAGTCTCCTCCGGTGGGAATGCTGCCTGGGAACTGGTGCACCTGCGAAGAAAGCACTTAAACACTAGAAGCATTAGAAAATGGAGTCAGTACAGTTTAAACATACACTGGACCTGACATTCTGCCCCCCTTAAAACAGATCCCCCCCTGGTTTATATGGGTAACGAGTATGAAAAGCTTTGGTTAATCTAGGAGCATGAACATGTACAGAGTTCACCCACTCATCGTAGCCAGAATCGAAATCCTTCCACCTAATGAGGTAAAAAAGCTGATTTCGTTTGAATTTAGAGTCCAAAATTTGTTGCACTTCATAGTGTATTTGGTCGTCTATCAACGTTGGAATGGGTGGAGCTTTGATGTGCCACTTGTCGTCGGTGGGAGCCCTTTTGAGGAGACTGACATGGAATGTATCATGAACATGGCGCAAGTTCTTGGGTAAATTTACAGCAACAGTCACTTTATTGATTACTTTGCGTACAGGGAAAGGTCCAAGGAACTTTAACGCTAGTTTGCGGCTTGTCTGAGCTAGTTTCAGGTTCTTGGTGGAAATATAAACATGATCTCCAGGTTGTAAATCCCATTCGGCCACACGATGGCGATCTGCGTACTTTTTGTAATCCAGTTTGGCTTTTTCGAGGTGTTTCTTAATAAGAGTCCACTGTTGCGCGGCCTCCCCCCACCAGGAAGATACATCAGGCGAACTAGAGGAATGTAAAGGGGGAGTGTCCAACGGGAAGGGATTGAAGTGAGCTCCATATACAATTTTGAAAGGGGCCTCCCCAGTGGAAGCATGCACACTGTTGTTGTATGAGAATTCAGCCAGAGGGAGAAGATCCACCCAATTATCTTGTTGAAAATTAATGTAGCAACGAAGGAACTGTTCTAAAATCTGATTAGTTTTTTCGGATTGTCCGTCGGTTTGTGGGTGGTGGCTTGAGCTGATTCCTTGCTCAATATTCAACATTCGCAAAAGCTCCCGCCAGAAGTTGGCAACGAACTGTCCGCCGCGATCCGAAATCACCTTGGACGGAAAAGAATGTAATTTTACGATGTGTTTTAAGAATAAATCCGCCAGTTTTCGAGCGGTGGGTATAGCAGTACATGGAATAAAATGAGCTTGTTTGGAGAACAGATCTACTACGACTAAAATGCAATTATGTCCTTTCGAAAGGGGTAAATCAGTGATAAAGTCCATAGATATTATTTCCCAAGGTCTGTTAGGTGTTTCCAATGGTTGTAGGAGACCTGGAGGTTTCCCTTTCCGGGTTTTGGCGCTGAGGCAAATGGGGCAGGAGCTAACGTATTGGGAAATGTCTTTGCGCATGCCCGGCCACCAGAATTGCCGTTGTATTAGATGCAACGTTTTCAGATACCCGTAATGACCAGCAGTGGGGGCATCATGACATCGCTGTAATACCTCCCGTCGGAGGCTGTCCGGGACATAAAATTTGCTTCCAGCTAGCCAATCCCCCTGTGGGGATTGGGTCAGTTTGTTTCTAGGCGCTTTATCCCCCTCCTTTTCCACTTCAGTTTTAAGTTTCGATTTCCACTCCTGGTTGTGCGGGAGGGGCTGGCTTGCTCGGCTGCGGGTAGTCACCACGCCTCCCAATTGCGTAGGTGAGAATACCGTGTCTACAGTCTCCTCCCGTTTGCTTTTGTGTTGGGGCATGCGCGATAGGGCGTCTGCCAGAAAGTTAGTCTTGCCCGGGAGGTAATTTAAAGTGAAATTGAATTTGGAGAAGAATTCTGCCCATCGCAATTGTTTGGCATTCAGTCTGCGTGGGCTTCGAAGGGCCTCCAGATTTTTATGATCTGTCCAGACCTCGAAGGGGTATCGCGCCCCCTCCAGCCAATGTCTCCAGTTAGTGAGGGCTGCCTTTACTGCAAAAGCTTCCTTCTCCCACACATTCCAATTTCTTTCTGCATCTGAAAACTTCCTTGACAGGAATGCACAAGGCCGCAGTTTCCCATCCTCCCCCTTCTGCAATAATACCCCTCCTATCGCCGTATCGCTGGCGTCGACTTGCACTATGAAAGGGTACTTTTCGTTGGGGTGGCAGAGGATGGGTTCTGTTACAAATTGCCCTTTTAGGCATTCGAAAGCAGTTTGGCAATCGGATGTCCATTGTAATTTGGAGGAGGGTTTTTTAGCCTGGTCCCCTTTATTTTTTGTTTTTAACAGTTCCGTTAAGGGGAGCGTGATCTGGGCGAAGTTTGCTATAAAGTCTCTATAGAAGTTGGCAAAACCCAGGAATGACTGCAGTTCTTTGTGGGTGGTGGGAGTTTGCCATTCTTGGATCGCTTGTACTTTGGCTGGATCCATTTTTAATCCCTCTTGGGAGATACAGTACCCAAGGTAAGTGAGTTCAGTTTTATGGAATTCACATTTGGACAACTTGATGGGTAGTTTATTATTCATCAAGGTGGCCAGGACTTTTTGCACCATTTGAATGTGTTCCTCCTCTGTGTCTGAATAAATTAATACATCATCAAGGTACACCACCACCCCTTTATAAAGGAATTCATGTAGAACTTCATTTATCATGGACATGAATACAGACGGGGCTCCCGCCAATCCAAAAGGCATAACTAAGTATTCATACTGTCCGAGGGGTGTATTAAATGCGGTTTTCCACTCATCCCCTGCCTTGATACGGACGTGGAAGTAAGCATCTTTTAAATCTAATTTTGTAAAGATCTTACCTTGGGCCACGACGTTGAGAAGGTCTCGGATGAGCGGGATGGGATAGGCGTTGTTGGTGGACACAGCATTAAGTCCTCTAAAGTCCGTGCACAGCCGAAGTCCCCCATCTTTTTTCTTCACGAAGAGAACCGGAGCGGCGTGGGGGCTATTGGCTGGGCGGATGAACCCTCTTTGAAGATTGGTGTCGATGAATTTCCGGAGCTCTTCTCGTTCATGGAGACTCATGGGATAGAGTCGTCCTTTGGGCAGTGAGGCTCCAGGTAAAATTTCCACCGCACAGTCAGTTCGTCGGTGCGGGGGTAAAGTATCAGCTTCTTCTTCGGAGAAAGCATTCAGAAAGGGCCAATACGGTTCGGGTATTTGGTTTATTTCTTCTTGGGTGAGAAGAGCCTTCTCAGTGTGAGTTGGATCACTACCCCAGTTTTGGTTCCAACGATGGTTTTTACAGTTGGCGTGACTGAAAGTGATGCATCCTTCTGCCCAATTTATGTAGGGATTGTGATCACATAGCCACTTGCTGCCTAGAATTAACGGGTATTTGGCAGTGGAGCTGATGACAAAAGACCTTTTCTCCCAGTGTTGGCCCATGCCTGTGATCACTGGGATGGTTTCGGTGGTAACAGGGTTCATATTGGTGCCATCCATTTGTTCAAATATTACTGGATTTTGCAATTCACGAGTTGGTAGGACTAGTCCGTTGACTAGGGCTGGGGCGATGATGTCTCTTGAACAGCCCGAGTCGATAAGGGCTTGCACTCGGATGTGCATCTTCCTCTCCGGGTTAAGTAAAGTCACTGGCATGAATAAGATGGACCCAGGCGGCCGGTTCCGTGCAGGGACGGGCTTGGGGTGGATCTGTCGGTTGGGCCCTTTTACGACAGATCCATCTCGTTTCCCGACTGGGGGCTTTCTGGATTTACCTCTGCATTTGGGGAAGCGGGGTCGTATTCCATGACCTCTTCCGCTTCCAGCCCCCTTTCTGAGGCGGGTCGTTGGGAAGCGCCTCGGCCTCTGTTCGCTCGTGGAGCGGGAATCGGGCGTTGGAGAGTAGGAAATGGAGCAAGGGTTGGACGCCGTAGTTGAAGCGGAGGTCTTTGCACAGGCCGGTAGGGGCATTGTGCTGCAAAGTGACCGGCTTGTCCGCATTGCAAACACAGCCCTTGTTGCCATCTAGCATCTCTCGCTCCACGAGTGGCGTATCCAGCTCCCCGTCCTCCCCTCTGTAAAGTTAAGGGTCTTCTTTGTCCCGTTTGTTGTTGTTGTTCAACCAAACGGACTTCCAGAATGCGATTTTCAACTTCACATGCAAGCTGGATCCAACCTAATAACGTAGGAGGATTGTCCTGCATAAGGGCTCTGTCCAGAAGTCTCGGGTTTAGCCCTTGCTTGAACAGGATAATTTTGGTGGACTCCTCACACCTAGGGCATTTGGCAGCTAGTTGTCGGAATTTCGTAATATAGTCCCTTGCCGACATGCTGCCTTGTTTAATGGCTTGCAATTCTGTTCGGGCCCTGGTTTCCTCTAAGGGGTCTTCGTATTGTGCTCGAATAGCGTCCACCAACCCCTGGAGAGTATTGAGTTCGGGGGCCCCGATATTGTATAGGCCTACATACCAGTCCGCTGCTTTGCCTTGTAAGCGGGAGCCGAGATGCTCAATTTGACTGGCCTCGCTGCCGAAGAGGTGTCCCCACCGGTTGAAGAATTGCACTACTTGCACTAGGAAAAATCCTAGTTTGGAGGGATCCCCATCAAAAGTAGCTTCCAGTTTCACCCAGCCCATCGGGAGGTCTTGTCTCGGAGCCGGTGCTGGGTAGAAGTCCGTCGGAAGCATCAAGGGCACTTGAGGTACGAGGGGAGGTAGTTGGGGACCCGGTTGTGGCAGGGGTGCTGGTTGCACTGGCGGCGGCAACACCGGCTGAGCTGGTGGTGGTGGCCTCGGCTGGGCGGGCGGTGGTCTTGGTTGGGCCGGTGGCTGTAGCAGTGGCCGGGCAGGCTGCTGCAACCTTGGTCGGGCTGGTGGTGGCAACGCCGGAGGCGTCGGCAGTAGCGGTTGAGGTGGAGGTGGCCGGTGCGGTCGAGTGATGATCGGCCGCTGAGGGGCGGGTTGGTGGGGTTGTAGTGGTGTAGGCCCCACCGGTTGATTCGGAGGTGGTAATACGGGTTGGTCCGGTGGCAAACGGATCGGTTGCTGCAAAGGGATTAGTTGCGGTCGAAGCGGAAGGGGCCGCAGCGGCGAAGGCCTGATGGGTGGTGGGCCGCGCGGGCTTGCCCCTCCCGGCGTCGTTACTCTGGGCAGCAGAGGCTGGTCTTGTGGCGCCGGTAGACCGTCCCTTGGGATTTGCTGAATGGGGACAACTTCTAGCGGTTGTTGTGGCAATTCCTCCCCAGGAGGAGCCGGAGGCTCTTCCGACTGATCCGGCCGGACCGTTATTGGAGAAGCGGGAGGGGGTATCACCGTCGTCTCGGTTGGACGGGTTGGCCTTTCTTCCCCTTCTCTAGGCATCTCAGCTGGAGTCTCAGCTGGAGACTCAGCTGGAGTCTCAGGAGGTGGATCTCCGTTCGATCTAGGGGGTTCTGTTGGAGCTTCTCCAGGTACCTCAGCTGGAGTATCCCCGCTAGGCGGAATTTCGTCTAATCTAGGAAGTTCCGCGGGCGGTTCTCCCGGTTCTCCAGGGCAGGATTCCTCCTCTCCTGAAGGCGGCTGCTGCTGCGGAACGACCTCCACCGGATAGGAAATAATGCTTTGGAGGGTAGCTATCTGTACAGCCATTTCTTCAGGTGATATTCTCTCTCCTGCCCCCATCGCTGAGATTAGGTGAATGGCATGAGCCAAACTTTCCTCCATGTCGATCAGCCTAGCTTCCAACTGTTGCATTCGGCTTGGACCCGGTTGCCCCATCACGGAACCTCCCTCAGTTGCACTCACCGGGGAAAACGGCCCCCAAGGCGGAGGGTCTCCTTGATCGACTCGCGATCTCGCTGCTAGAAGTCCTTTGGCTAGGCCCGTCACTGCCGAGATGCCGGAATCTACAGCATGGGTGCGACTTTGCATCTGCACCCAACTTTGTTCAGGAACTTCCGTTGGCTGTTTCCACGGGGCAAGTTCCGAATAATCCCAACTCAGGGCGCCGCGGCGGGATGTGTTCCCGTCCGTCTGTTCGGTCGTCCTGTTCCAAAACAGCCACGGTTGGCTGCTATCCAGCTCAGGGACAGTCTCTAGGCTTCGGCGCCCGTCCATCGAAACTCGTGGATGTAGTCCACCGGCCCGGCGCTCTCTCGTTTCTCGGGGTCTGGCTCCCCACTCCGACGGGGTGGGTAACGAGATCAAGGGGAGAGCGGCCGCCGTCGGCCTTGTCCCCTCACTGCCGAGGTCGATGAGAGGCGGGGTAGTAATCGAAGCTCCGGTCCCGGCTGGCACCGGTTCCTGAGATTCTTGGGGTTGCGCTGTTTGACTGTCGGGAGACGCATACGGATCAAACAAAGGATCCCTGTCCGGGACTACCTTGGATTCCGCTGGGCCCGACTCAGGCATGATTGGTAACAAAATGTCAGCCTGTGGCTAGATAAGGCTCTTCCTACAGGTTCCCTTTCAAAAGCAAACAAGAGTCCATTGATTGAATAAGGAAACTTTACTGCAGAAAAGGTCCATTATAGTCCACTGTCCTGAATAGAAGACTCAGGATGGTACACAGTCATTGTTACCAATGAAGAGCAAAGCATGAGGTACAGAGTAACAATTCCCATCTGAATCAGCCTCCCCCCACAGTTCTCAAAACAACATCTTTCAGTCCTGGGAAGCTGCTCTCCTTCAAGGCCAATGCTTGGTGGAACGGTGTTAGACAAAACAGTCTCCTCCGGTGGGAATGCTGCCTGGGAACTGGTGCACCTGCGAAGAAAGCACTTAAACACTAGAAGCATTAGAAAATGGAGTCAGTACAGTTTAAACATACACTGGACCTGACAGTGGGATAGGGATCTACCCCTTCAAGTTCCAGGGCTGCTGCCAGGCTCTGGGCCAAGCTATTATTTATTATTGGTACCGTTCCTGCTGCCTGCTCAATAAAACTCAATAAAACAAAACACCTTCCATGTCTTCTTTTCCTTATTTTGATTCTGGTTCCCTTTTCGTTGTCAACAAAAGGAAGAAAAAAAAGTAACTCGGCTAATTCGTGATGAGTAAGGGCGTCTGCTACACTTAGGCTGTTGCCACCCTCCCTTACTCTGTTGTGTTGCATCCTACTCTATTTTAGTCACACCCTGCTCTGTTCTTAATCTGTTCACAATTTGGTTTTAATGCATTTTAACTTGTTTTTAAACTTGTTTTAAATTTGCTTCTATTTATTTCAAGGTTGGGACTGGGGAAATCAAATTTTCTGGCTGATGTGCTGTCTTGCCTCCCCCAGCATGACAGCCAATGGGAGGAAGTGGTGGACACAATGTTTTCCCCAGTCCAGTTAGGAGGGGCCATGGTCACCAGGAACCAAGCGGTGAAGGTGGACTGCCTTTCCCCTTCCTCCCTCCCAGAGTGGGAAGAGAAAATTAAGGCAGAACTAGAAAAGGAGGGGGGAAATTTGCCCGAGGACTTAGAGAAAGGAGAAAATGGTTGCTGGCATAAGAACAACAAAATGTATATCCCATCAGGGCTGCGGGGAGAGATATTGAGGAACTGTCATGATGCCAAATTGGCTGGCCATTTCGGTTATTTTAAAACAGTGCACTTAATACAACGGCAGTTTTGGTGGCCAGGAATGCAGAAGGATGTATTGCAATATGTATCCACGTGTCAGATCTGTTTGATGGGCAAAACCTCTGTTTTCCCCAGCCCAGTTAGGAGGGTCCATGGTTACTAGGAACCAAGCGGTTCCTGACCTCCAGAACTATTACAATTCTAGAAACCCCACCCTGGCCCTGGTCTTTAGTATCCATGGACTTCATCAATGACCTTCCTCCAAGTAAACGGAAAACAGTGATTCTAGTGGTGGTGGATTTGTTTTCCAAACAAGCCCGTTTCATCCCATGCTCTAAGTTGCCAACAGCCAAGAAATTGGGCACATTGTTCAGGCACGTAATAAGGCTCCATCCATTTCCTGACAAAGTACTATCAGATTGGGGCCCACAACTCGTTGCCAAGCTTTGGCGGGAGTTGATGGAAGTAACAGGCATGACCTAGGGACTGAGTTCAGCATATCACCCTGAGACCGACGGGCAATCTGAAAGGGTTAATCAGGTCTTGGAACAATTCTTAAGATGTTACATTAATTATCAACAAGATAACTGGGCTGATTTTTTGGCGTTTGCCAAATATTGTTACAACAATAGCATTCATAGTTCTATGGGAGCATCTCCCTTCAAGATCACACAGGGTTTTGAAGGCAAAGCACTGCCATTTGTAAAAGACCCCTGCCCGGGAGTGGGGGGGGGCTCAGCACCTGGTGGAACTCTATTGTGGACCAATGGGATCTAATAAAAAGAATCCTCTAAAAGGCCAAACAGGATTACAAAAAACACGGACACCATAAACACTCCCCCCAATGGGATCTGAAACCTGGAGATGAAGTTTGTGTCCACAAAAAATCTCGAAGGGGAGCAACCAAGCAAGAAATTAGGATGGAAGTTCATAGGGCCTTATAAAATTCTCAAAGTAATAAATGGAGTGGCTGTTAAAGTAGACCTGCCCAAAAACTTGAGACACATACACCCAGTATTCCACTTCAGCTTATTGAAGAAAGCCCCAGAGGCAGATAGCCGGCACCCGAAATCTGGAGTCCCCCCCCCCCATGGAAGATGGATAACCTCATCATGAAGTGGAAGCTGTGTTGGTCTCAAAATTGAAAAGGAGAAAATTGTTTTACCTTATCCACTGGAAGTATTTTGACCAGAGTCAGAATGAGTGGGTTCAGTCTAAAGATGAAAGAGCTAGAAAACTCATCAGGGCTTTTCACAAATGTTATCCTGATAAACCGAGGGAAGAGTGATCATGTTATAGATGTGATTTGGGTGGGTGGGGGGAATAATGTCAGACAGGCAAGCCAGCCTGCCTGCCATACCTGTGAATGTCTATCTACTGAAGGGGGTAGTAGTGTAGTTGTTTTCTTGCTTCACTGTGTCTTTGCTACGCTTTGTTTGAGTTGAGCAGAGTTATCAGTACAGCTGGGAAGAGACCTTGAAAAACTCGGCTCTGCATCTCTTCCAGGACTTTCACACTCTGCAGCTCCACGCCAACTGCAACTGACTGTCATTTGAACTGGGGGGAGGAGACTCGGGGTATAACCTTCTGGAAGGACCTTGCTTTGGCATTCCAGGCAATTACTATGTACAGAGTACTTCTAGTGAGCAATCTCTAATAAAGACCTTTAACTCATATAACTGTGTTTGATGAAGTGGAGAGTCTGAGAGAATCCCCTAGCCAGGCCTGACACCCATTTATTTTATTTATTTATACCCCGCCCTCCCCACAGATGGGCTCGGGGCTCCCCCCGCATGGGGGGACATCGCGGTGGTTGGGGAGATCTTGAGCTTTTATTTTCCTGGGCAGGGAGATCACCTTATTTTCCTGGGCAGGGAGATCACCTTATAGATCTTGCTCTGAAATTGTTTTAAATGTAAGGTTATTCCTCATGTTCTGTACAGGGTTGAAGTATGGGGGTGGAATGAAGTAATTTTGGTTAGCCTTGAATGAATCCAGAACCAATTTCTAAGGTGTATTTTAGCCCTTCCTAAGGGCTTGCCAGCTGCATTGATGAGAGCTGAAGCTGGAATTCCTTCCACCAGGGCCCGCGTATTTTATTACTGGATAAGAAATACAAAAATATTAGAGCTAACATGCTTAGCCAACAGTTCTTAAATACGCTGCTATCTAAAGAACCACGGCATTATGTGTTTCTTGACAGTATATGTTCCAGATATTACATTCTGGATGATCTTTTGGGTTTGGCAATCAACAGCTCCAAAATCAGAAACTGGGTATATGACTTTGATGCAAAGATAGGGTCATACATCAGTCCTGATCCTGAATTCAAAGGCAGCACTCTGCTACAAATAAATAGATCATTTCAGATCTGCCTGTTTAGTTAATATCTCAAACTATGTACTTAGAGTATCTTTTCTCTCTTTCAAACAATGCCTACGGCAGTTTTGATTATTTTAATCAAGTTTCGTTGACCCAGTGTGTATGCATATGTGGCTCTAAAGAAATTGAGGATTTGCCCCACGATACCCTCTCTTATCCATTGTATTGTACCCCAAGAGATAAATTTCTGACTGTGATACTAGCCAGTTTAAGGCAATATTCAGAGGTGGAAAAAATTCCATATTTTTATTTGATTGAGATGCGGAGGGTGTCTCACAAAGTCTCTTCATTTGCAGTTGCAGCAAGGAAGATATGATCAAAGGGGCTTTTGGATAGATAATTAGCTATTAAATAGTATCAGGGTTCTATCTGTTATAGATGTATTGATGTTTAGTAGTTTACGGAGTTTGTATGTTGTATGTTTTAAATTGTAAATTTGCTATGGCCAATGACTAATTTCAATAAACTTACCTACCTGCCTACCTACCTAAAACCCAACCTTTCCTTTTATCACTCTGTTACTGTGTGAATAATGACGTTACAATATGACCTTACAAATAAGTATACAAATTACCAGGGCTTTTTTCCCAGCGGGAATGCGGTGGAACGGAGTTGCGGCACCTCTTAAAAATGGTCACATGGCTGGTGGCCCCGCCCCCTGGTCTCCAGACAGAGGGGAGTTGAGATTGCCCTTCCGCGCCGGTGGGGCCACTGGCCATGTGACCATTTTCACCAAGGGCAACTTTAAAAAACTCCCCCCTTGTTCCAGCTGACCCAAAGTGACGTCATTGTGCGGTCTTGAGTTCCACCACTGAGTTCCGCCACCTCTTTTCCCAGAAAAAAAGCTCTGCAAATTACTACCTTTCAATGGCCTAAAAGAAAGAGTACAATTTCTCTTCCAGTTTAAATAAGTTTCCTTACCTTGCCTGAATTAACTATTTGTCAGTGTAAATTATCACTACTTTAAGCTGCCTCAGAAATGTACAGCTAATAGTATGTGCAACAGAAACCAAATAAATCTCTAATTTATAAACCTGGTTAAACTTGTATCCAAATTAAAAGTCATGATTTTTATGCCAACTATGGCAAAAGTTAGTTGTTTGATTTCAACCTGAAACTGGAAACAGAGTTGTATGTACAGGTCTAAGATTTAAAATCTAATTTCCTCATTCCACTTCTAGGATGGCAGTGGGGTGCCTCATGTTTTGCTTACAAAAAAACTCCTTTTACCATCCTCCCCAAGATTGCTTTGATTAAGACACTAATATATGATGAAAATTGCCTTGTGAATGCCAAGTATTATTTTTAGACTCAATTAAGCAGAAGAGACATCAGTTGTGGAAGCCCAGATTGTATTGAAGAGATTTTTTCAGCACTTCTTGAGGCACTATAACTATAATGAGGATAAAATGAGATTTGTGAGTCAATCTTCTGCTTAAACCCAGCATAAGCCATCTTTGGAACATTTTAAATCCATAATGAAAAGATTTTAAAGTAAAAAACGACAGGAAATGTTTTGATATTGTTATGTTTTAAGAATGAAATCCAATAAAACAAAGACATTCTACTAAGAATTGAAAACTGCATTGAACAAAAGCAAAAAAGTGAGTTTAGAAATGGCGTTCTTTGTGGCGGTATGCACTGTTACATTAACAGCATTTTCGGGGGGGGGGGGGCTCTCCGAAGTCCTGAATGGAGGCTGAATTGGTGGAAATCAGTGCAACAACGTATGTGAATACTGACATCTTTTTAAAAAAACCGAAAAAATTGTGATTAAAAATATTAAAACATGCTCTGCTAAGCCCCTTTGAATGATTCTACCCACATCAATTCCACAGAGGCCACTTACTACATTGTATTATTTGTGTCAGATTCTGGCATTTAGATCCCCATACTACTCCACTGCACACACTCCAGTGTATGAGTTAAAGTTACTTTATTAGAGATCCATCAGTATCAGCAAACACAGACAAGGGTCATTGGTAGAAGTGACGTGTATAAGGTTGGAGGGGTTAGTTATAGGGAAAGTTCCCGCCTTTGGGATATGGACGGTTATGCTTCTGGTGCGAAGGAGCCGGCGGGGCGGGGGGAGGGAGTTTGAGACAGGAGGCAAGAAGAACTGTAGGAGAGATCCAGAGGAGTTTGCCGTGTTAGTCTGTAGTAGCAAAATAGAAAAGAGTCCAGTAGCACTTTTAAGACTAACCAACTTTACTGTAGCATAAGCTTTCGAGAATCACAGCTCTCTTCGTCAGATTCTGTGATTCTTGAAAGCTTATGCTACAGTAAAGTTGGTTAGTCTTAAAGGTGCTACTGGACTCTTTTCTATTTTGTAGGAGAGATGAAGTTATTTTCGGTTCCCAGGAGAAGCTCGCACTCAGAGACACATTCTCAAGTGACTGTGAAAATGAAAGTAGACCTCGCGGCAGGCACCTGTGAGATAAGCACCCACAGCTAGACAGGCCGCCAAATGCCACTTCCCATACTCTCAGCGGTTCAACACATAATACAGAGCACAGAGACTACCCATGGTATATATGTAGACAGGCATATATGACAGTTTGTTAAAGTGTACTAGTCGTCATCCACACATCATTGGCTTTCGTGCTATCATTGTCCTATGGCAATCATCCTGCGCATGCAGGATAATCCAACTGCAAATTATTGCTACAGTGAACAACAACACAATACTCAATGATGTATGCGTGCAACTTTAACCACCTTTCTGTCCCCCACCCCAGACATCCTCAACAACATACAGTACACAGGCACACCATCTGAAGCAAGGAAGGACATTTCACTCTTGCTTCCAATCCAGCCAGGGAAACTGCTCTTGCTCATTTATTTCCCTTGCTATAAAGAAGAAATAGTTTCTCAACCCCTTCCTGAAAACAATATGAGCTCTCTGATTTAAAAGCCTAAAATATCCCATGTTTATTTTAGTACTTTTTAAATCACTCCCTTTCTCCAGAGTGTAGGGTGGCCATAAACCTTGTCTTCACTTTGCCCACACAATAACCCTGCGAGCCAATAAGCCAATAACCCTGTGAGGTAGTTTAGCCTGAGCAAGGATCATCATCAAGCTTGCATGGCAAGAGTGGGGATTTGAACTTGGGCCTTCCATAACCTTATCCGACACTTCAATCAGTTTTTTTTAGGGCTGCAGTGGTGGAGAACACATAAAGCATTTATATAAAGTAAGAAAACACTCTGTTGGTTGTGTTAAGAAAACAGAAATGCAACCCCCCACACAAGCTGTTTGCTGTTAATGGCCAACAAACTTGGTTGCTGTGGGTGTTGTGGATTTTCTGGGCTGTATTGCCGTGGTCTTGGCATTGTAGTTCCTGACATTTCGCCAGCAGCTGTGACTGGCATCTTCAGAGGTGTAGCACCAAAAGACAGAGATCTCTTAGTGTCACGGTGTGGAAAAGAAGTTGGCAGGTAATTTATATCTACTCAGGAAGGTAGGGTTGGGCTCAGTCATCCTGTAAGAGTTTCCCAGGGTGTGGAATGCTAATGGAGGGAGGCTTCTACGGCACACGGAGCCTTCTACCCTTTAAGCTCTTCCCCCGTCCCTCCAGCCAGCTGGAAAGGGGGAGTGCTTAAAAGGTAGAAGGCTCTCCACACTGTTTGTGAATGGCGTGTGGAGTCTTCTACCCCTTAAGCTCTTCCCCCACCCCTCCAGCCATCAGCGAACGAGGTGGAGGAGGCCCTTTCTGCCTGTCAAAAAGCCACCGTGGTGGCCATTTAAGGAGCAGGAAGGGCCAGTGGAGGTGGCTCCGGCTTTCTTCGCCACCCTACAGGCCCGCGCGGATGTGGAGGAGGCTGAACAGGCTCTTCCTGCCCTTCAAATGGCCACCGCAGTGGCCATTTGAGGGGCAAGAAGGGCTATAAGAGCTGGCTCCACACTGCCTTGCCACCCAGCTGGCTGCTGCGGCAGTGGAGGAGGCGACGCAGGCCCCACAGGAGCTGGCTCTGTGCTTCCCCGCTGCCCAGAGATTGGCCTCCCCTCTCCCTGCCTGCCAGGTAAGTGGGGGGGGATTGCCCCAGGGGGATGGGTGGGGGGGTTGTTCCACCTCACTTCAGTATGCTCTGAATCTTTATGGATCACACTGAATCGAGCTAAATAACAGAATCCCAAAGCAGCTTGCCGCTTCGGTATTCTGGTAATTCCGGATTTTTTCCCCATTTTGGGTAAACCCGAAGCGAGAAACTGGAATTTTTTGGCAGTGCACACCCCTAGTCATGACGCATGACCAGCCTGCATTTCTTTTACTATACAAAGTGCAAAAGTCTCCACAGTAAGTTCCAAAACCAAATAATCACAAATGCTGAAATTAAATCATGATTCACAACACATTTCAGACCAGATCGATGGCATAGATTTTCACCCCAGCTACGTATGCCTATACCATTTCTATCTTTTCATGTTTACTACATCTTTGTAAAAAGGCTCATTCATAGCAGATATCAAATGGCGTCTTAGTAGTCACTTCAATAAAAAGTGTGGAGCCAATGTTAATGCTCTTGTCCTGTTTGCATAGACATCATTCAGGGTACAAAAGAAAGAAAGAAAGAAAGAAAGAAAGAAAGAAAGAAAGAAAGAAAGAAAGAAAGAAAGAAAGAAAGAAAGAAAGAAAGAAAGAAAGAAAGAAAGAAAGAAAGAAAGAAAGAAAGAAAGAAAGAAAGAAAGATTCTGTGAACCTAGGCAGATCATGAGAGGGAGGGCAGTAAGGATTACATCAGTGCTTAGTTCTCATGGCCTTGTCTTACATGCCCAGGGTAATGCCAATCACCTCCTTGGGGTCAGGTAACAATTTTCCCCAGACCAGTTTGGCTAGGGATCTTTACGGTGTTTTGCTATCTTCTGGGTATGAAGCAGGGGTCACTGTGTGTGTGTGTGGTGGTGGTGGTGGTGGTGAAGTAGTACTGAATTTCCCACATTGTGAAGGGGGATGGACTAGATGACACTGGAGGCAGGGGCGTAGACTTTCCAATTTCTAGGGGGGGAGGGCTGGGGCTGGACCAGAGGCATTGCTATATCTGATCCTTAAAAGAACTGGGGCCCAGTGACATCATAGGGAGGAGCCAATGACATCACAGGGAGGGGCTTCCATTGCCACCATCTATAGAGAGGGGGCAATGAGGGATTTAAGGAGGGGCTCCTCACAAATTTAGGGGGATCTGGACACTCATGGGGACCCGCCTAACAATGCCCCTGGGCTGGGTCAAACCAAGGAAAAGGTGGGAGTTGGCCAGTGGTTATAGTGCTATCTCAGTGATCTCCTGGTGTGTCCTGTTTTTGAAATTCACTTTTAGGATAGTCACTTTAAGATCTACCATGTGTATAGGACAAACTACTGGTCACAAATTTGACACTAAGAAAGTCACACGGAAAAGCCTGTAGGGGAACATTTCTTAAGTTTTCCTGGACGTTCATTTACAGGAGTCTTGATTCTGCCTTATTCATAAGGGTGACTTAGTACTGAAATTTACTAAATTGTGACATCGCAGATGCCTTCATTTGGTAAATGTGTGGTTAAAGTCTGAACGAGGGCAGAATACAAAACAGTTGCTGCGTACTTGATTTCTGACCAATATACAGAATTCAGAGTAGTAGCAATCTCCTTCTTCTCAGTTCAAACTCAGTTCCTATAAGTGAGTACAAGCACATTTTGAGGCAATTCAGAGCAGTGCTAGTCACGACCCCAAAGAAAACTCAGTTATACTCCCTAGGATTATATATAACTTGCTTTCTTAGCACACTGCTCAAAAACTCCACCTTAAAAACACAGACATTTAGAACACATTATTAACAAGATCACATAATTAAGTGCACATTCCTTGCCAATGTTCTTTCCAGGCTGCACACAGGGCAAAAGGAAATTTTTAGAAGGCCTCTGATCCGCATCCCCTCCCTCCAATCTTGTTCACGCAGATGGGCTTTCTCATTGTTTCAGAGAGACAGCACTCAGGCCGCCATTTTAAGAATTGTCCTTTTCTGCAATAGATACCACCTCTCCATTTAAAAATGGAATGGAAATTGAAAGAGGGGCTCAGGAGTGGCTGAAGCAGCCCCCCCCCACTACCATGAAAAACTAACTGTTCTCCCACACCCAGCTCCCCTCCAAAAAAACAGCAAGAAGACAAACAAACAAACAAAGCTATTTCAACAAGGCAACATAGGGTCTACCCTTCCCAGTGTTCCATTTCCAAAATACAATGTAATGATAAAGTAACTGAAAAGTAAAATAAAATAGAGACTCACTTTTTCCCTATTAAAAGGAACAGAAACTGTTCCTTAACAGAGTAGCATTGATTGCAGAGAAAACATGATGATGGGTGGTTGGAGCATGCTGTCAGGTGTGTGTGTAAAAGAGAAAGAGAAAATAACAAACTTATACTTGCTTTAGTTTTAAAAAAGAAGTAAGAGTTCTTTATTATAGGACTGTGGATAGATAGATTCCTATCTACCAATCTGTTCCTGAGCAGGAAGTTCTGAGATTAGCAATCTACACATCAAAGGATACTTCAGGTCAGTACAGGAGTAAACAGTAAACAGATGTCTCTGGTTTCTCCCCCTCTGAAACCTGAGGAAAGGGACAGCGTTAGAAGTGAAGTCTTGTTGTTATGTGCCGTCAAGTTGCCTACAATCTATGGCGATCTTGTGAATGAAAGACCTCCAAAACGTCCTATCATTAACAGACTTGCTCAGATCCTGCAAACTGGAGGGTGTGGCTTCTTTGATTGAGTCAAACCATCTTGTTTTAGGTCTTCCTCTTTTCCTACTGTCTTCTACTTTTCCTAGCATTATTGACTTTTCCAGAGAATCTTGTCTTCTCATGATGTGACCAAGCCTCAGTCTTGTCATTTTAGCTTCTAGGGAGAATTCAGGCTTGATTTGATCTAGTATCCACTTATTTGTCTTTCTGGCTGTTGATGGTATCCACAAAACTTTCCTCCAGCACCACATTTCAAATGAATCAATTTTCCTCTCAGCTTTCTTCACTCTCCAATTTTCACATCCATACATAGTAATGGGGAATACCGTGGTTTATATTATCTTGGTCTTGGTTCCCAGAGAGACATCTTAATCTTTAGGGCTCTTCTCTAGCTCCCTCATAGCTGCTCTTCCAAGTCTCAATCTTCTTCATTGTAGTCTCCCTGTTGGTTGATGATTGAGCCTCAGAATAGAAAATCTTGGACAATTTCAATTTCCTCATTCTCAACTTTAAAATTGTGTAATTCCTCAGTAGTCATTAATTTTGTCTTCTTGATGTTCAATTGTAATCCTGCTTTGGCACTTTCTCCTCTAACCTTCATTGTAATAATTTCAAGTCTTCACTATTTTCTGCCAGTAACATGGTGTCATCTGCATATTTCAAACTGTTAATGTTCCTTCCACCAATTTTCACTCCACCTTCTTCTAGATCTAATCCAGCTTTCCTTATGATATGCTCTGCATAGAGGTTAAACAGGTAGGGAAATAATATGCATCCTTGTCTGATACTTTTACCAACTGGAAACCGTTCTGTTTCCCCATGTTCTGTCCTGACAATAGCCTCTTGTCCAGAGTAAAGATTGTGCATCAAAACAATCAGATGTTGTGGCACACTCATTTCTTTTAACAGTCTCCATAGCTTTTCATGATCCACACAGACAAAAGCTTTGCTTTCTAGATAAAACACAGACTGATTTTCTTCTGGAATTCCCTGGTACATTCCATTAGCCATAGTCAATTTGCAATGTGATTTCTGGTGCCACTTAGTTTTCTGAATCCAGCTTGAAATCTGGCATTTCTCATTCCACATATATGGTAAGATTCTATGCTTTAGAATTTTGAGCATCATTTTGCTTGCATGGGAAATTAACGTAATAGATGGATAGTTGCTGCACTCTTTGGCATCCCCTTTTTGGGGAATTTTAATGTAGACTGAGCGTTTCCTGTCTGTGGGCCATTGTTTTGTTTTCCAAATGT